>NC_081806.1:5635000-5765000 GCF_030704535.1 Vitis vinifera | reverse complement strand
AATTGTACAATTTTTCAGCTAGATGTCAAGTCAGCTTTTCTCCATGGTGAGCTGAGCGAAGATGTTTATGTGAAGCAGTCAAGAGGATATGAAAAAATGGGTAGTGAACATCTAGTCTACAAGCTACACAAAGCCTTGTATGGATTAAAACAAGTTCCACGAGCTTGGTTTAGTTGAATCGAACCATGTTTCATTGGTGAAGGATTTCGGAAGTGCGATAGCGAGCAAACATTATTGAAGCAAAAAAGGAAAAATTATCATTGTAAGTGTTTATGTTGATGATTTAATTTTTACTGGTAATGGTGAATTTATGATGTTTGAATTTAAAAGCTCTATATTAAAAAGTTTGATATGTCTGACTTGGGAAATATGAGGTTTTTTCTTAGGATCGAGGTGTTACAAAAGTCTGATGGTATTTATATATGCCAAAGGAAATATGCATTGGAGGTTTTGAGAATACTTGGTATGATGGAAAGTAATTTGGTGGGCAGTCCAATAGTTCCAGGTTTCAAAATAAGCAAAGACGAAAATGGAGACTTTGTTGATGAGACGTACTACAAGCAGCTGGTGGGTAGTTTAATGTATTTCACTACCACGAGACCTGACATGATGTTTGTTACTTGTCTCATGAGTAGATATATGACAAAACCAATGGAGATTCATCTACAGGCAGCTAAGAGAGCACTTTGATACTTAAAATAAATTATGAACTATGGAATTCATTATAAGAAAGAAAAATATGGTGAGTTGTTGGCGTTTACAAATAACGATTATGTCAAAGATTTGGAAGACAGAAAGAGTGCCTCTAGTTACGTGTTTTTAATGAATTCAAGTGTTGTTTCGTGGTGTTAAAAAAAACAACTTATTGTGACTTTATCAATCACAGCAGCTGAGTGGCAACTGCAGTCTGTGCTTGTCAAGGAGTTTGGATGAAGAGAATTTTAAAGGAGTTGGGACATTGTGATGGAGATTGTACTATTGTGATGCGTGACAACAGTTCAACCATCAAGTTGTCTAAAAATCCAATTATGTGTGGTCACAGCAAGCATATTGATGTGAGGTTTCATTTCTTAAGGAATCTTGCTAAGGATGGTACAATTGAATTACTTCATTGTGGGAGTCAGGATTGAGTGGTAGACATAATGACCAAACCATTGAAGCTTGAAGTTTTTCAGAAGCTTCGAAAGCTGCTAGGAGTATGTGAAATTTCTGGTATAAACTAATTGCTTCACAATATTTAGCTTAATGGAGGGAATGAAAGAGTTTACTGTAGTTTTTTGTTAGAATAATGTTATGGTCTTTAGGGAAAGTCCTAGTCTTTAGGGACATTTACTTGCACTGGAATTGTTCCAAGTTTCTATTACCACTTGGCTTTATTTCTGCTAAGTGGGCTGCTTTCTCATTTATGTTAAGATCGTGTGCTGCTTTCTCGTTTTTGTTAAGATCGTGTATAGAATGACTATTTAAGCCAAAGTTATTGTTAATAAAACTAAGTCATTCAATCCAACTTGTTGTGTTCTTGTTCTTAGTTTCATCTTAGATCAAAGTTCCCAACATCCAAAACTAAAAACGTTTTCATTCATTTTCACAAATGCTACAAGTTGAGTAGGCAGGGTCATGTTGGGGACGAATTTAACTTAAAATTTAAAATAATAAACTAAAATCTAATATAGTTCAACTTCATTTTACAACGGTTGAATTCGAGTTAATTATATTATATTATATTTTATCTAGTCGGGTTGATCATATTTTTTGATTTAAAATCGCCTCACAATGTTAAAAAAAACACTACTAAAATTTGAATTATAAATAAAACAAAATTTCAAAATGATATTCCATATCGGATATGGGATAAATTTCTTGACACTATACAAATACGAGTCTCTTTTAGCCATGTAGACATGTTTTAAAGTTATAAGAATCTATTTGGACAAAAAACAGACAATATCTATACGATTGAATACGAGTTTTTACAAATGATATTATAGTCGATCATCGCCTATGAGAGTTTGTTTGACTCCATGAGTGGTATTTGTCTATTTGGTCATACAATCTCATGGAACACAACGAGGACATTGTGTATATAGAGGGTATTTGTAATATATTACATTGAATTAAATATAATTTTTTTGACATTATATAAGTATGAGTCATTTTTAACCACATACACATTTTAAATCGTGTGAGGACTATTTTGGGTTTAAAGCGGACAATATCTATATGATTGAGTATAGGCCATTACGAATATATATATAGAGTCATGATGATTACTTTGAACCCAAAACAAACAATATTTACATGATTGAATATAGGTCATTACAAATATATACATAACAATGACAATGAGTCTTGTCTTGTTATGGTGGAAAATAGTAAAGTTTTACGTAATCCAACTATAGCTCAATCAATATAGATAATTTGTTAATGCAATTATAATTTTTCAAACTTGTTAACATGAATATAACTATTAACCAAACCATGTACACACAAGCAGAAAATAAAGAAAAAAGACAAGATTTTTAACATGATTCGATGGTTAATGTAACCCTTACATCCATGAAGCGCACTAACACTCAACAATCCACTTATCAAAACGAGTAAGAAAAGTTACAATGATGAAACTCTCGAAGACACCTCGCAATTACGACCACACTTTCTAAAAAAATGAAACCCTAAACATAAAAAAGTTAAATATCATGAGCTCATCAAGGAGCCACGAGTTGATCAGACAGCTTAACCCTCAACATCTATAGTGAAACACACAATACTAATTCAAATTTCGTAGTCCAACAACTCATTTAACTTATTTTAAAATATTTTTTTGTTGCTTCTTAACCTTCATGTTTTAATTTTCTAAAATCTTTTCCATTTAGTCTCTCTTTTCATGTATTTTTTCAAAATAAAAAACCTCTATTATACAAAAATTTATACTATTTTTATTTTTTTTAAAAATATTTTCAGACATTTACTTATTTAATTTAAAGTTTTTATAATATAAAAAAGTAAATTAAAATTTTAGTTTTATTTTTATTTATCATTTTATTTAATGTTTTTATTATAAAATATTTCTAACCTTCAAATTTTAATTTTTAAAAATTTGGATTAATTTACTTATTAATTTTGATTACAATATACTTACAATATAAAATTTAAATTTTATTGTTATTTAAAATATTATAAATATCTATAATGAAATCTATAAAATTTTACTTAGATGTCGATATTTATAATTAAAAAAAATATTTTTATTTTATACTCCTTTAACATATAAAATTAATAAATTTATGATCTATAGTCAAATTTGAATTGCCGGATCTTCGTTTGAACCTTGCCTAAACCCCAACCCAAACCCAAACCCAAACCCAATCTCAACATTGAGAATGACTACACAAGTCCGAGCAAGGGTTGGGTTGGCCCGCACAATTTCCGCCCCTAATTCACCACTTTTTTCCAAACCAAAATCCTCTTATGGGAGAACAAAAATAAAAAAAGAACCAAACATTAACGGGCCCGCCCGCCCTTTGCCCTCACTTCTTACAGTCTCCCATTTCAAAAGCATCCAATCCCTCTCTAGCTCTCTGTAATCATCAATGTCGTTGTTCTCTCAGTACTAACACTCATTCACACATTTATCATTAGGGTTTCGCAATTACCTTTGTATCCGAAGCGCTTTGCATATCTTCGAGAAATGGAGCGAACGAGATTCAGCGGATCCCCGGTTTCTTCCGACTCCACCGGCATCGCCGCCGCTGCAAGATCTGTTTCTTCGCACCTGCCTCAACCGAATTATGGTAGCCGAGTTGTTCAGGTATGCACCTGCTTTTCGTGTTCATCTCCATCAAATTTTAAAACCCTAGCGGTTGGTTTACTCGGCTTGGTTGTGGAAAAAAGTTAAGGAAAGTAAAGGTACTGGGTTTTTGAATCGACTAGGCAAAATTGTAGTGTTATGGAAACTTTGCTGTTTTTCTTGGCACTATTTGGCTGCTAAGAAAATATAGTGACAGAGTTGTTGAGGTAAGTATTAACTATTCAGGTTTAACTATCAGCGTTTATGAAACACTGTCTGAAGATGCCAAGAGTCTGTAGGTAAATTTTTTAAGGATCGAGTTTGGCCTTCATCATAGTGGTGGTTTAACTTTATTTGGGAGAAAAAGAGGTTTCAAGAGTGAAGGAAAAGAAAAATACGGAAAATTTTGATTCTCATGTGTTTCGATTTCTGGAACATATAAAAACTCACCTCAACCAGGCCAAAATAGTTGTATTTCGGTAAGTTAAGTGGAGACTTAATCTCTTTTCTCATTTCTCATGAAACGAGTTCTAAGATTTTGGGTTCAATTAATTTATGAACTACGGTTTTGGTAGACAGGTAATGGATGCTGTAGAATAACGTTGTTCTTTACTTGTCTACATAATCACAATATGGAAATTGAGAAATTGTTGAGAAAGAAACAGGACCATGGAGTAAAACTATCAATAACTGTCCATATTGTTGCTGAGAAAAGCAAGGAGATGGTAAATAATTCTATTTGATTGTATTTTATGCCTTAAGTTCCTTTGATAGTATCTTTTGGTCTTAATCCCAAAAAGGGTGGTGTAGATGGTCTAAAGGATTTTAGGCCTATTAGCTTGGTTGAGAGTTTGTACAAATTATTGGCCAAGGTTCTAGCAAACAGGCTCAAAAAAGTAGTGGGGAAGGTAATCTCTTCCTCTCACAATGCTTTTGTCGAAGGGAGACAAATTTTTGATGTAGTCCTTATCACCAATGAAGCCATTGACTCCAGGTTAAAGAGTGGTTCTAATGGCATTCTTTGTAAGTTAGACATAGAAAAGGCTTACAATCATGTAAATTGGAACTTCTTATGGGTAGTTTTGGAAAAGACGAGTTTTGGTCATAAGTGGATTAAGTGGTTTAATTGGTGTATTTCTATAGACAAATTTTCTGTTTTGATCAATGAGACCTTTGTTGGTTTTTTCCATATCTCTAGAGGGTTGAGGCAAGGAGACCCTTTGTCTTCTTATTATTTGTTTTGGCCATGGAGCTTAGCTTTCTTCTTAAGAAATTTGGGGAGTGCGGTTTTATTTTAGGTTTCAAGGTGGGAGGTATAGGTGATGAGGGAGTGGAGGTGTCTCACCTTTTGTTTGCAGATAACACACTGATTTTTTGTGAGGTTTCTAAGGACTAACTATTACATTTTCATTGGGTTTTGATGTGGTTTGAAACAATTTATGGGGTTTAAGATCAACCTAGAAAAAAGTGAGCTAATTTCAGTTGGAAGGGTTCCTATTATGGAGGAATTGGTGGATATTCTTGGGTGTAAGGTGGGGTCGTTACCTTCCTAATATCTTAGGCTTCCTTTGGGTGCTACCTTTAAATCAATGACAGCTTAGGACTTGGTGGAAGAGAGGGTGCAGAGAAAGCTTGCAAGGTGGAAGAGACAATATCTGTTCAGGGGGGATGTTTGACTCTTATCAAGAGTACTTTGTCTAGCCTTTTCATATATTTCATGTCCATTTTTTAAATTCCAAAAAGAGTGTGTCGTAAATTGGAAAAGCTTCAAAGGGACTTTTTATGGGAGGGGGATCTCTTGAAAATAAGCCCCACTTAATGAGTTGGCTCAAAGTTTGTAAGCCAAAGGTGGAAGGAGGGTTGGGCATCCACAATATTTCTGTTTTGAACAAGGTTCTCTTTGTCAGGTGGAGTTGGAGGCTCACGTCAAAAGGGAAGCCCTTGTGGAAGAAAGTAATCATTGGGAAGTATGGGGTAGAAGAAGGGGGTTGGTGCTCTTTGGAGGTGAGGGAGGGTCATGATTTCAGAAGCAAGATCTCTTATGTTGTGGGCAATGGAAGAAGGATAAGATTTTGGAAGGACATTTGGTGTGGGGGCATCCCTTTGAGGACCTCTTTCCCATCTTTGTTCACTATTCTATCTTAAAGGATGCTTGGGTTTGTGATGCCTTGGAGCAAGTTGACAATGGGGGGCTATGGAACCCTTGTTTCATAAGGAATTTCCAAGACTCAAAGTTGGGTTGTGTTGAAGCACTTCTTTTGCATTTGCAAGGTAGTTCAATGATCAGGGAGGTAGATGACAAGACAATGAGGATGACCACAAAAGGTGACAAGTTTTTAGTTAAATCCTTCTATGATGGGATGGTTTAGAGGGGTTCAAAATCTTTTATGGCAATGATTGTTAGGAATTCTTGGGTTTGAACAAAATTGAGTTTTTTTCGTTTGTGAAGCAATGTGGAAAAGGATTCTAACTTTGGACATTTTGAAGAGGAGAGGGTGGACGTTGGTTAATAGATGTTTGCTATGCAAAGGTGAGGAGGAATCTTGCGATCACATCCTTTTTCGTTGTTTTAAGGCAAATATGTTATGATAGCTGGTCTTCTTGTTTTGAGTGGTGTGGGTGTTGCATACCTTAGTCCAAGCAACGCTTCTTAGTTGGCACAACCGCTCCATTGGAAAGAGGAGAAAGAAGGGTTGAAATGTTACTCCACTTTGTTTGTTTTCGACTATTTGGAAAAAGAGGAATAAAAAGGCTTTTGAAAATGTTGAAATTTCAGATCAAGAGTTAAATTTCTCTTTTTTGTGTAATTTTTTAGAATGGTCTAAAGGGTGTCTAGGGCAAGAGTCCTCTATGATTGATTTTATTGATTGGTTAGGTTGCCTATAAGGGGAGAGATTTCTTGTTTTTTTCTTTGGAGCTCACATGTATACTTCTTGTGTACTTGGTGTAGCCTTTTTTGGCTCTTTAATCTATATTGCTCTTTTGCCTATTAAAAATATATATGCTTTAGTGTTTAATGCTGCCACAGTTATCTGGATATTGTCAAATATGCTAAGGACCTAAGGTTTCATTTCTGGAATTCAAATTGGTCATACAAATCTGTAGCTTGAGCACTTTTTAACTCAAGTTAATTGATGTAAGCTAGTCCTAAGATGATTGTCTATAATCAAGCAAGGTGGGCTAACACTTCTCTAGTTTAGTATTTAAGGAGAGGAAATGTGATTAAAGGTTGTGGTAGTTGAAAGATAAAATAAATGCCAGAAAAGAGAAGATAAAAAAAAGTTAGGAAATCTTGGAGTCTCACCAACACCTTCCAATTTCAAATGAAGAGAAGCAATGGAGTCTCACCATTTGAATTGCAAGATTTGGAGAAAACTTCATATTTTTCAGCCCTAATTTTATTTTACAGCAAAGAACTTCATTTATAAACTTTAGAAAACTATAAAAACTGAATAAAACCATGAAAAAAAAAAAACCCTAACCCATGTAATAATTTTTTAGAAATCTTATTTCTAAACTCTTGAATATTTCAAGTAACTGAATTAAAAAGAAAATAAAGACTTTCTTTTTAGGCAGGACACTTAAAACTTTATAGAAACTTCTGGTAATAAAGGTTTCTGATGAAGATGTTTTAAATTCTAGAAAGGTCTCAGATAGGAGCTTTAGAAAAAGTGACTTTCAGAAAATAGAAAGTTTAAAAATATGGAAACTTCTGTCAAATTTTAAATGAGACTCAAATAACCAACTACTTGCTAATTATGACTTTAAAGAACCAAAATCAGTTAATTTTTCCTTGGCTTACTTTCCTTTTTGATAGGAAAATAAGGAAAATATATTAAAGGCGCTTGTAAAAAGGTGCAACAAAGCATACACGAAATATGCAGTAAATACCAAAAGGCAAACAATAGAAAGAAAAGAAAAGCAAACACCCACTACCTTAACAAGAACCAACCTCCAAGTGAGTTGGGACTGTCCCTAGCAGGAACCCCCAAAACCAAAGGGACCCTCAACCCACACAAATTGACCCACAACTTCCCCCTGAACCCAACTGAAACCAAACTCCCTCAACCAAACTAGTAACGAAAAAGCAGCCTCACAAACAAAGTGTTGAGTAGATCTTGGAGGACTTATTTCCATCATTAAGCCTAGAGTTGATATTTCTAGATATTGTTGAGCATTTATGAATTGTGTCTACCAATGTCAAAAATCCTCATTGCATAGGCTTGAGCTGTTTGTTGTATGTATGATTAATTGGTATGTTTGGCTGTTTGATGTCCAATGGTATTGGTTTGACAGGCATGTGGTTGATGCTCTAAACATGTAACCTGGTTTGAGTTAAATTATGTTGGCACTGTTTGTTAGCATCTCAAGAACACTTGTTTGATTTCAGAAGTAGAAAACTAAAAGGAGCAAATTTGCAATTGACAATGGGCCTACTAGTACTTTAAGGAGTGCTTGTGAGTTAAGCAAAAAGAAAAATGATAGCTTTTGGAAGCAAAGATTTTTCTCTCTCCACATTTCTAGTCACCCATAACCAACACATAGACTTCATGACTGGCATGATTGGACCATGTAACTTGGAATCTTGGAAGCAAAAAAAACATCCGTTTGCTTGTTTTCTTTTCTTTTTAAATTTGAAAAGGCTTCCGAACTTTATGATCGTGATGTTTTGCTTCTCATCCAAGTAGTTTGGTAGGGAGCCTTGTGTTGCTAAGAGCACTGGGAAGATGCTAAGGATAATTCTTTTAGGCCTGTACTGTACCTGTTGAAGGTGAGATAACTGCCACCTCCATAACATAAAACCAAGATAATGCTATATGATTCTATAGAGTTTTCACTATTTTATGTTCCAATGTTCATGTAAGAGATTTTGGACAATCATCTATCTTGTGATGAACATTATCGTGCTACTTATCATATGAGAAATTATATCCTGTTTATGGTGTACAATTTCAGGAAGCCTTGGAGCACTTGGCATCCATTGATCTGATTGAGTTGTGCAATGAGGCAAAAGTTGAGCGCTGTCGGGCAACCAGAGACTTGAGTAGTTGTGGACGTTATGTACAGCATGTGTTGAACTCTTGTGGACATGCCTCCTTATGTGCAGAATGTAGTCAACGGTGTGATGTTTGCCCAATTTGTAGAATGCCAATACCAAAGAATGGCAATAAACTTCGGTGTCGTCTGTACTATGAGTGCATAGAGGCTGGCCTTATCTCCAAAAGATATGATGATAGATTCCAGGAGAAAGATGATAGCGAGAAGCAACAGACTGCTGATGTACAACGCCTTTATTCTTTGTTTGATGTTGCCATGGAGAACAACTTGGTTTGTTTGATTTGTCATTGTATCCCTTTGTTGTTCCTTTAGTTGTCTTCATTAGATGTTTTGGCATATGATTTATTTTTATTTTCACAAACTAACGTGAATATCACTGTTTTTAACGAAAAACCTATTGCGTAAACCCAAAAATGGTAATAAAAGGGGATGCCTTTAAAATTAATGGAAAATTTTTACTTAAATAAAAAAATGTAAGTAAGATGGAAACTTTTAAAATGTAAGCAGCTTAGTGCAATTAATCTGTTATAGAGTCTGAGATCTTATGACAATTTTCTGCTATATTTGTTAAAAAGATTTCTTTATATTAGAAGTCTACATTTTCCTTAACAGAAGATGAACAGATGTTACAGATGTTTGTATGGACGAAAGTGCTGTCTCCAGTGATCCTGTCATTGCTTTTTTGTTGGATGAAGTGGTTGTCAAAGATTGGTGCAAGCGGACGTTCAGAAACATTATAACAGAACTTCAAGGGATTTGTATCCTTTCAATTTCTTAATTTGTTGTTGCTGGGGCTTATTGTTAATTTATGCCTTCGTTTTTTATTTTCCTAGTTGGAGTGTCAAGCCCTTAACATTTCCAATAGACAATCTTGAAGTAGAAGAGATGAAAACAAGGTTGAGTTTACTTCTTAAGTTTTCAGTACAGCTGGCTGGTGTGGCCAGTGTCCTCGAAGTTCTGGAGTCATCTTTCAAGGGTACAATTTCATCCCAGCTTCATGACTTGCATCAGCTTCAGGAGAGCATATTAAAGACAAAACAGGTTTAATTACTTGAAGATCTTGTTTATCTAATAGAATTTGTAATCCAAAAATTGTAGGTTTGAGCACACTTAATTTTTTGTTGTTTTGATATTTCAATTGTTCTGTGTTGGTCTTGTTTTTTTTTTCCTGATAAGGACTGTGTTCTATGATATCATCTATTATTTCTAATATTGTTTTATGGCATACTTTAGTTTTTCCTTCAAATGAATAATGTATTCTGCTCTTTCTTATTGTTTTTAGTTTCAAATGATTAACAATTTTGTTAGGGAAGTCCTAGAAAGATTGAAAGCCAACCTTAGCATGAAAAGACATTTGAGGAAGTTTAGAATTTAGGAAAAAAAATCATTTATTGGGTTTGTCATTTTAAATTGTACATTGTTAGTGTATGTGTATATGTTTTTGAATTTGATTGAACTTTTAAATTATAATTCAACCTTAGAAATTGATAGGAACATTTCTGCCTTTTCTGTTGGTCATTGTCAATCCTTTCACTAGTGTCTCAACACTGTATTTATTTATTTTATTTTATTTCTATTTTCAGCACATGGAGATTATGATTTGGTGTATAAGACATCAGTTTCTCGAGAATGTTAGGTCTCGTTATTCTAAATTTTCATCATGGCGTTCTCTGGTTCGTGAAAGGAAATCAGCTGCGATTCAGCGCTCATGGCCTGATTCAGTAGATCACACTGCAGAGCCCACAAAAGAATGTGGAACCCTCTTCATTGAAGATGCATTGTTAAATCTTGAGATAGATCAAGGACGTGCACAGGAAATGGGAGAGGAATCAGAAGTCGCATCCTTGCAGAAGGATGGAGGTTCCACATTTTTCAGGTCTAAGATTGAAGGATTGGCAGGATGCTATCCATTTGAAAATATGCGAGCTGCTGCAGACATATTATTTTTAAGTGGAAGTTCTGACTTGGTGGTTGCGAAACAAGCAATTGTATCCTTTGTCCTTTTAAGATTTTGGATGCTTTTGGTGATGATACATATTCTCTGTAATGTAGAGTGTTCTTTCTTTGGTTACTTAACATAGGCACAGTTTCTGTATTACTTGTTTGATCGCCATTGGACAATGCCTGACGAAAAATGGAGACACATTGTAGATGATTTTGCAGCTACATTTAGCATAACCCGGCATTCCTTATTGGAATCCTTTACTTTTTATCTTCTGGATGATCATACAGATGAAGCTCTGCAGGTAACTTTTGTAGTTTCTTCCGATGTTTTTTGAGTTTTGATTTCTATTGAGGCATTGGATGTATATCTGACCGATCATTCATTTGATGCTGAATCTGTAACATTATTACTTCAAGCTTTGATAAATGATTTTTTGAACTATTTGTTAAATTAGTCACTTGGTTATATTACATGATTTGGTGGCATTTAATTTTTCATGGTTTTGGTCTATCCACAATCAGGCACCTATGGTTTGGAGCTTATCTATTTCAGGGAAAGCCAATGCCATATTTTCTTTCCATTCCGTGAGTTGAAAATATTATGTTGTTACACATCCATCATTCTGGGCTTAAATAACATATTTTTTTATGTTTAGCGGGAAGGATGCATGTGGCTTGCACATAATAATCAAGTTTTTTTGGAGTCTCCATTTCTTATATGCATGATTGTTACTACCTCCTAATTGTATGTCATAGGTCACTGTTATCACCTTATAACTTTTAGTTTGCAAATTAAGTAGGGGTATTATGGAACTGAAATTAGTTTGCATTACAAATCTTGTTCCATTTGTTAGTAGCATGTAATAGTATTAGTGTTTAACCATGCATGCATGTACATATATGTTTTCTTTATATGTAGTTAAGTGAATGCCACCAGTGGCTTTGTTACCAAGTGTTATGCTTGCTTCACCTGATTTGTGGATGATTGGGGATCAAATTCAGCTATGCATTTTAACCTTAGTTGATTGGCAACAAAAATAAGCAAACAAGGTGGTCCTTGGGTAAAGTCATTGCTTGGATTTGCATTTTCTTTGGAAGTTTTGTACAGTATTTTTTTCCCTTAGTTTTCTTCAAATAGAAGCATGATAATATAATGGAAGCTAACGATGCCTTTTGGTTTATACAAAAGTTTTAGGCTAGTAAACAAACTATATTTTTATTAATATAATAAGAGCACCAAACAGAACAGGGGGTTGCAATCTAAGTAGGGGAGTAGAAAAGTTGTTCAAAGGCCAAAAAGAAAAAAGGAGACTCTTTTAGCTAATCAGCACCAAGCTATTTACAAACTCTAGTAAAGAGAAGTTGGTAATTCCCACCTCTCCAGTAGACTACAAAAAAGGGCCTTCAAATAGAAATATGTTACACCCAAATTTGACTGCTTAACTCCTTCAAAATTTCTCTTGTTGCATTCTTTCCAAATTATCCAGAACAAACATGAAGGGGTTGAACTCTAAACTAACTACTGATCATTTCCTAGGAAACTACTATGAAACCTGAGGGGTTCAAACTCCTAACTAGCCTTTTTGAGTTCAAATCCTTGCAGGGAAGACTGGCAACTTGTGACATCAAAGGTTTGTAATGGGAATGAACTAAGAAATCCATTCCCTTGAGGTCTTCCAACCAACTTATCCCAACTCCATATTGAGGATAACAGTTGGTGCAGCAAGCCTTCCATAAAGGGCAACTCCCAATCCATGTAATGTCTTCTAAGCTAGGGTTTTGATTATGCAAATCTCCACACACCCATCCCAACAGTTTGTGACCTAAGCAACCTTTGTGGACTGCTGGTTGGAACAACTCTGGAAAGTAATGTATTAAAAGGGGGCCTCCCACACCAAGAATTGTTCCAGAATTTGGTCTACCCAACCATGTCCCACCCAGATGCTCATCCTCAAGCTGAAATCATCCTAGCCTTTCATTAAGGTTATCCACAGACTTATGCCATAAACTTCTTTGCTCAATATAGAGCATCACTCCTTTGTAGTTCCTTTTTAATTTCCAGTACGATTTTTCTCCATGAATTTGTCACATTTATGGTCTCCCTAACAAAGCCTGGTTTATGGCTCCAAGAACCTTTTGATGCTCAAACCCCAAGATGCCTTCTCCAAGTGTACAGTCACTTACCTCACCCCTTTTTCCAGTCACAAAGGTCGACAAGTAGCAGATTGGGAGGCTAGAGAGAATTTTTTCAACAAAGTCAGCTTGCCACCCTTGGACAAGATAATTTTTGTCCAAGCAGTCAACCTTTTTCTAAACCTTTCGTCAATAGGACCCAGTCTGAGGCAGACTCAAACTTTTCACTTAGCCATGAACCCAATATTTATGAAGGAAGCATCTCAATCTACATCCTAGACTGTAGGCCAAGAGCTTCACTTCACAGTTCCTTATCAGAATAAGTTGTCTTTTTGGTAGTTTGATCCATAAGTTGTCTTTCTGGCGAGTTCTTGGGGGCTGAAAGGGAGTCTAGGGTTGGCAAAATTGGAACATAGCAGAGTCTTATTGGAGTTTGAACTCTTGGAAGAAGCTAAACGGGCCTCCCTATCAGGTGAAAAAAGGATGGGAGCGATAAGGATGGGGTTCGAGAAATGGAGCCCACGGGATGGATGCAGAGAGGAGAAGGAAGAGAGCGAAGAGATCTGGGTCAGAATTTTTGGGTTACCAGTGCTATTGTGGAATCCGACTGTGTTGAGAAGGGTGGGGGAGGAATGTGGAGGCTTCATCGACATCGATTCGAAGACGAAGAAGCTGGAAGAGCTTCAATGGGCTCGGATTCTGGTTAGGTCGGCCGGCGGAGACAAACCGAGCACGCTGGAGATTGGGATCGAGGAGGAAGTCTTCACCCTTGCCCTCTGGTGGGAGATCAGACCGACAGTCAAGAAGATAAGGGTTGATAGTCGAAGATGGGGGGAGGTCAGGGACGACAGTAGCGCACGCGCCGACTTGCGCGTGGAGTTGGAACCGGTCATTGAAAGAACCGAGGTACTGGTACCGTCAGAGGAGAGGACAGGGAGAAAGGTGAGGGAGATGGGCTGGGAGGGGTCAGAGGATTGGGCCCATCAGTCAGGGCTCATGGGGTTTAGGGTATGTGGGCCGGATCTTTCGGGCCTAAAACTAAAAGGTGTGATGGAAGAGGGAGCAGGGCTACAGGCTGGGCCATCCAAGAATTGGGCTGTGGAAGGGGTAGGCTGTGTGATAAATGAAGACACTTTAGTTAAGCCCAAGGCCCACGTTGAAAGGCCCACGGGTTTGTTAAATCCAGAGCAAAGGATGGGCTGGCAGGAGAGTAATTTGGGCTGGTTTTCAAAAGGAGATCAGGCCCAGGAGACAAGATTAGGGACAATAGTAAAGGGCTCAGGTGGGCTGAATGCAGAGAGGGGCCCGTTATTAAGTGAGAGGAGGCCCATTCCTATTGGATCAAATTTGAATCAGCCCAAAAGATGGGCTCAGGTTGGGAGTGGCCCAGAGGCTGTATTGGAAGAGGTCAGTTTAAATCTACCCATAGCCCGAAACAAAGCTAATGAATCCCTGGAGAACAGAAGGCTCTTGGACTGCAAAATTGCGAGCTATGGGAGATCCTTAGAGGGGGAACACCTAGTCATATGGGAGTCAGAGGAAGCAAGGTCGTCATGGGAGAAAGCCATACCTTCAGCAACAGACAAGGCGTTGGCAGAGGAGGCCATGAGGTATGATTCTGGTCTAAGGTTAGAGAGGGAAAGGGGTTGCGGGTCTTTTCATCTCATCTCGTATTCTTTTGATCGGACTCCAGTGGGGGAGTCTTTCGATCATTCTGGGGTCCTAGAGGAAAGCAATGATGTTGGTCCCGGAATGGATGATAAGGGATGCTGGGATATGATAGAATTCAATAAGGACCCAAATTTGGTCAGGGGGGTGGAGTGGAACACAGAGAGGACAGAGTTTCAAGAAG
Source organism: Vitis vinifera (assembly GCF_030704535.1). NCBI lineage: Eukaryota > Viridiplantae > Streptophyta > Magnoliopsida > Vitales > Vitaceae > Vitis > Vitis vinifera. The sequence continues at coordinate 5,750,226 of NC_081806.1, read as the reverse complement.
CCAGAAGAGAGAAAGAGGATAGATGGGAAGAAAGCAGCTTGGCCAAGTTCAGTCATTTTTTGGGCTTTTCGACAGAAGGGTTGGAAAAGGAAATTTTGAATTTCTTGGTCAAAATAAAGAAGAGACGGGAGAAAATTCATAGCAAAGAATTGATGGAGAAGTCAAAATTTGAGAGGGAATTGAAGAGACTGGAGTGCTCAGTTAATTATGAGAAAGGGGGTAAGCAAAGAAGCCTTCTACAGGGCAAAGGGTATCAGCTTGCAGTAGATTAATGAAGCTGAAACTATTAAGTTGGAATGTGAGGGGGGCTAATGACAGGTCCAAGAGGAAAATCATCAAGACTTTTATAAGGAATCAAAAGGTTGATTTGCTGTGTATTCAAGAGACAAAAATTCAGCCAATGACGGAGGGGGTGGTGAGAAGTTTAGGCTCGGGAAGATTCTTAGATTGGAGGGCGTTGGATGCGGATGGGGCAGCAGGAGGTCTGTTGATTTGCTGGGATAAAAGATCGATGGAAGTTGTGGACTGGGAGGAAGGACAGTACTCACTGTCGTGTAGGTTCAAGAATGTGGAGGATGGGGCGGTTTGGGTGTTTACGGGCGTCTATGGTCCTTTCACCAAAGAGGCAAGAGAGGGACTGTGGGAAGAGCTTGGGGCTGTAAGAGGAATCTGGGACGAGCCTTGGTGCCTCGGAGGGGACTTTAACAGTACCCTTTATCAAGGAGAAAGAAGCCGCCAAGGAAGGATAACTTCGAACATGAGGAGGTTTGCTCATATCATTGATGATTTAGGGCTGGTAGACCTCCCCTTGCAAGGGGGAGTGTTTACTTGGAGTGGAGGCCTGAACAACCAGTCCTGGGCAAGGTTGGACAGGTTCTTGGTGACTCCTAGCTGGCTAGACAATTTCAGTGGGGTGATTCAAAGGAGGCTGCCTCGTCCTGTTTCAGACCATTTCCCTATTCTGCTAGAAGGAGGTGGGCTGAGGAGAGGACCGTCTCCTTTCAGGTTCGAAAATATGTGGTTAAAAGTTGAGGGCTTTCTTGACCTTATCCGGAGTTGGTGGAGGGAAATTGAGGTCAGGGGCACAGCTAGTTACAGATTGGCAGCAAAGACGAAGGAGCTCAAACAGAAACTGAAAGTTTGGAATAGAGAGGTCTTTGGTAATCTGGAAGGTAACAAAAGAGCAGCCTTGCAGCAAGTGGACTATTGGGATGGTGTGGAAAGTGAACGAAGCTTGTCCTTGGAAGAGACAGAGTTAAAAAAAGAAGCAAAGGAAAGCTATAAAAAATGGGTCATGTTGGAAGAAAGTCATTGGAGACAACTCTCAAGGGAGGTGTGGCTTAAGGAAGGGGACAAGAATACGGGATTTTTTCATCGAATGGCGAATGCCCACCGTAACAACAATACGGTGGATAGAGTAAAAATTGATGGGGTTTGGCTGGAAGAGGATCAGGAAGTAAGGGAGGGGATTGCAAATGCTTTTCATCAGAGGCTCTCAGAAGACGTGGGGTGGAAGGCGGATATTGAGGGGATCCAATTAGATCGGATTAGCCAGCAAGAAGCAGAGAGTCTTGAGATTCCATTCTCTGAAAATGAGATCCATTCTGCTTTAATGGAGATGAGTGGGGATAAAGCCCCTGGGCCGGATGGTTTTACTATGGCGTTTTGGCAAAGTTCGTGGGATTTCGTGAAAGAGGAGATCTTGGAGATGTTTAAGGAGTTTCATGAGCAAGGATCCTTTCTCAAAAGCCTCAATAACACTTTCTTGGTTCTGATTCCTAAGAAAGGGGGAGCGGATGACTTGGGAGATTTTAGACCCATTAGCCTTCTGGGGGGGCTATACAAATTGATGGCTAAAGTGTTAGCTAATAGACTCAAGAGAGTGTTAAACAAAGTAGTAGCCCCTACTCAGAATGCATTTGTGATGGGAAGGCAAATTCTTGATGCTTCTCTTATTGCAAATGAGGTGATAGACTCATGGCAGAAAAGAAAAGAGAAAGGGCTCATTTGCAAGTTGGATATTGAGAAAGCGTATGACAGCATTAATTGGAAGTTCTTGCTGAAGACTCTACACAAAATGGGTTTTGGTCCAAGGTGGGTGGGGTGGATGTGGAGTTGTATATCTACAGCCAAGTTCTCAGTTCTTGTTAATGGGGTTCCAGCTGGATTCTTCCCGAGTTCTAAAGGGCTTCGTCAAGGGGATCCCTTGTCTCCTTACCTCTTCGTATTGGGTATGGAAGTGCTAGATGCCCTGCTTAGGAGGGCGGTTGCGGGGGGCTACCTTTCAGGGTGCAGCATCAAGGGTGATAGGAGGCACAATCTAAAAATCTCCCATCTTTTCTTTGCTGATGATACAATCGTGTTCTGTGAGGCTAACAAAGAGCACTTAACACACTTGAGTTGGATTCTCTTGTGGTTCGAAGTAGCCTCAGGCCTAAGGATCAACTTGGACAAAAGTGAAATCATCCCAGTTGGTGTGGTGGAGGAGATTGAGGAGATGGCAGTGGAATTAGGATGTAGGGTGTGATCTCTTCCTTCTCATTATTTGGGCTTGCCATTAGGGGCTCCGCATAAAGCCTCCTCAGTTTGGGATGGGGTGGAAGAGAAAGTGAGAAGGAGACTAGCACGGTGGAAACGTCAATATATTTCAAAAGGGGGGAGAATCACTCTTATTAGAAGCGTTTTGGCTAGCATGCCAATCTATCACATGTCTTTGTTCCGAATGCCTAAGTCAGTGGCCAGGAGATTGGATAAAGTTCAAAGAGATTTCCTATGGGGAGGGGGAAGTGAGGAAAAGAAAACTCATCTTATCAAGTGGGAGGCGATTTGTGAGGATAAAAGCAAGGGAGGGCTAGGCTTAAGGAAGTTGGTGCTCCTGAACAAAGCTTTGCTTGGCAAATGGGTATGGAGATTTGCTATTGATAGAGATGATCTATGGAAGCAGGTGATAATAGAGAAATATGGGCAAGAGGGTCACGAATGGAGAGCAAAGAAGGCTTATGGGACTATCGGAGTGGGGGTTTGGAAGGAAATATGGAAGGAATCTGATTGGTGCTGGGATAACATGGGGTTCATAGTTGGGAAAGGAAACAAAATCAATTTTTGGACTGATGTTTGGTGTGAAGATACAAGGCTGTCCCAAAGTTTCCCCCACCTATATGCTATGGCTGCGCATAGGGATGCGACTGTGGAGGAGATGTGGGATCAGAATTTTGGCCAAGGGGGGTGGAATCTAAGATTTTTGAGGGACTTTAATGATTGGGAGTTGGAGATGATAGGGAACTTGTTGCATGTCTTGAGGAATTACAAGCCTTCTATGGAGGAAGACTCAGTCCGTTGGAAGGGAGGAAGGAATGGTAAATTTAGGGTGAAAGAAGCCTATAGAGTGATGACCAGACCAAATGATATTGGGTTTCCTTCTAGATGTATTTGGGTGGATTCAGTACCAACCAAGGTTGCATTCTACGCTTGGGAGGCTACTTGGGGGAGGGTGCTCACTCTTGATAGACTTCAGAAAAGAGGATGGCAGTTTCCTAATTGTTGTTTTCTATGTGGGTGTGAAGAAGAAACTGTAAATCACATTCTTATTCATTGTATAGTAGTCAGAGTTTTGTGGGATATTGTTCTTGGGTTATCAGGTGTGCAGTGGGTTTTTCCAGAAACTGTAAAGGGGGTTTTAACTAGCTGGAGGGGCCCTTTTGTGGGAAAGAAAAGGAAAAAGATATGGAAATCCATCCCGTTGTGTATTTTTTGGACGGTTTGGAAAGAAAGAAATATGTTAGCTTTTAGGGGAGGAGAGTTAAATATCCAAAAGCTTAAGAATTCTTTTGTGTGTAGTTTGTGGAGCTGGGCTAGATTGTATATTGGCAAGGAGCGTATGTCCCTTATAGGATTCCTAGAATGGTTGGCGTCCAACTAAGGGATGGTGAGGCTTGCTGTTTTTTTGGCTTTTTGAGGGGTTTGTTGCTTTGTATACCCCCTGTATACTTGTAACTCTTTACCCCTTTTTCAATATATCTTGGTTTACTTATCAAAAAAAAAAATAATACTTTGGTTTACATCAATTACATTTATTTATGAGCTTCTTTAAGAAATCTAAATTCTACAAGGGTTTTAATAACCTATTATAATTCTAATTTTAATTCTCCTATAACCTAATTAGCTACTCCTAATTTGACTATAATAAATACTAATCCTAATCCTAATTTAATTCAAACTACTACTACCACCCATGAAACCCATTCTCTTCAATTCCCCCCTATTTGCAAAAAACAACTTGAGTTTTAGTGATTTTCCATGACTGATTGAAATCCTAAGCAATGCCTTCCACTTTTTTTTCTTCATTGACTCTTTACCATAGTAAAATAGGATCTCAAGATCTTTTGAACTTTAGGGTGAATGAAGTGTGGGACTCAAATTTTGGTCAGGGAGGTTGGAATCTAAGATTCTCTAGAGGCTTTAATGATTGGGAGCTGGATTTGATAGGAGACTTGCTTACTATGTTGAGGGACTACAGGATATCTTTTGAGGAGGATTTAGTTATTTGGAAGGGTGGGGGAAATGGAAATTTTGGGGTTAAGGAAGCCTATAACTTGCTGCTTGCTCCCAACGAAATTGCCTTCCTGAAAAAGTGCATTTGGGTGGATAAAGTCCCAACCAAAGTTGCCTTTTTCGCTTGGGAGGCCACGTGGGGGAAGATTCTTACCCTTGATAGGCTTCAACAATGAGGGTGGCAGCTCCCTAATTGCTGTTTCTTATGTGGTTGTGAAGAAGAAACTGTAAATCATATTCTTTTACACTGTATAGTGGTCAGAGTCCTTTGGGAGAATGTCCTTGCCTTGATTGGTATTCAGTGGGTGTTCCCAGAAACGGTTAAAGAGGTGTTATTTAGTTGGAGGGGCCCTTTTGCGGGGAAAAAAAGGAAAAAGATTTGGAATTCCATTCCGTTGTGTATTTTTTTGACGGTTTGGAAGGAAAGGAATAGATTAGCTTTTAGGGGGCGGGGGGGAGGGGGGGGGGGGGTCCCTAGATATTCAAAAACTCAAAAATTCTTTTGTATGTAACTTGTGGAGTTGGGCTAGGGTGTATATTGAAGAGGAGTCCTCTTCGCTTATAGGCTTTTTGGAGTGGTTAGCGTCCACTTAAGGGTTGGTGAGGCTGTTGTTTTCTCTTTTTGCTCTTTGAGGTTTAGGCTACCGTGTATACTCCTTGTATACTTTGTTGCCTTTTGCCTTTTGATAATATATGTCGTGCTTATTTATAAAAAAAAAAGATCTTTTGAACTTCTTCAATTTCAGGCAAGATAAGTACCAAAATTCGAAAGACTTTCCAATATTGTGAAACAAGTTAATAGTTCTCAAAATAATTCTGTCATCAGCAAACTTGTGGTAAGTTGTATGTCACGCATGGGAGGTAGTTTATTTGGTAATTTTGCAGGCCACAAGTCAAAAAAATCATCAAGGATATTTTGTACTTATATTGGATATTCTTTATCTTTCTCTTTAAATTTATTCGCTTCTTGAGCCATTAGAGCAAAAATAATTTTAGTGTCCATTTTCTCCTTTTCAAATTGACGCATATAGTAAGCACTTTTTTTGGTTGTGCCTCCTATGGCTTCTTAATTGGAGTTTCTTTCATTTGACAAAGGATCTTCGTATGCCCATTGTATATGAGAGTATATGTATTTTCATGGCCATCATGTTGAGGCCTTCCACAAAAAAGCCAAGGTCTTCTAAGAAAAATGTGACTCACTTCTATTGGTAAGACCTCACACCATCCAAACTCTTCAAAGTCCTTAAAAAAAAGGAAATGTGACCAAGAAAAAAAAAAACCTTACTGGAATGGAGGTGTCCTTATCCCATGCTACTTGGAATGAATTTCAATGTTTCTTTGTTTTGAGGTTTAGCTTCTCCACAAGCTCTTGCAAAGCTATGTTCAAACTGTCACCTCCATCAATGATCATGGTACATAACCTTTCTTGGTAACAGATGTGTATGGAAAATGCTAATTTGCTGCCAATCTTCTTGTCTTTTCACCTTTGGAATAGCTAACAAATGTCACACTATAAGACTGGTTTTCTATCGTACCATCATAACAATCACATTCTTTGCTAAGTTCGTCTTTATTGTGGGTCTTCTCTTCCTTGGGATAATTTTCCAGTTCAGATTCTGGTTCTTCAACACAAGTGTAAATCTTTGCTTGGGCAGACAATTGCATAATGGCCATGCCCACTACACTTAAAGCATGAAGGAGTCATGCCTACCTTTTTATCTTCAATACTCATTGAAGTTTTGCCCTTGTTAACATCTCTATTAGGCACATTCAAAGCTTGTTGATTGCTGCCATCACCATTCACATGATTAGAAGCTTGGAAAATTGTTGTGCTTAATGGTTTGTTTGCTGCTTGGTTGGAGATAGTGCTCCCAATTTGTGAACTTAGACTTTGAGAAGCTCAAAACTTGAACCCTTCTTTATTTTAAGGGTTAATTGATAAACATCATCCATGATATAAGAGTGTGCAATTGTCTTTTCAAGTTGAATCTCTATTTGAAGTCCAGTTTTATAACGGGCTGCAAATTGAGCCTCACTTTCCTACACTTGATTTTGAATGCTCAACTCATGGAATTATTTCATATATTCTTCAATTGACTTAGTACTTGGTTTGAGGGAAAACAATTTTGTGCACATGAGTTGTTTATAGACAGCTGGGAGAAAGTGCTCCTTCATCTTCAACTTCATTTCATCCCATGTGTTTATAGGTGGCTGTTTGGTTCTATAAAGTTGATTATCAATATTATGTCATCATAGACGTGCTACTTCTTTCAACTTTGCCTTACAAAACAAACTCTTCTGTTTTTGAGAATAGCATGCCAATTAAAGTAATCTTCCATTGACATAATCCAATCAAGAAAAGCTGTTGAATTTAATTTTCTATAAAATTCAACAACTTCAAGGTGTACATTTTTGGTCACATCATCATCTTGCTCAAAGCATTTGCCCCTTTTTTGATTTCCCACCATAAAATTGCTCTGTTCTTCATGTGGTTTGCAAGGCTATTGTCCAAATTGATGGCTTGCAATCTTATTTTCAGTTGGATGTTGTTCTTGACTCTTTTCTAATAATTTCATGATCTAATCAAGTTTGCTATTTAGTTGTATTAAAGCATCTTGATGGGATTGTTGTGTGATAGAAATTTCCTTTGAGTGTGTTGTAGTGGCATTTTGATTGTCAAAAGTATTTTTTGAACTGATGTTTGCATAAGTTGCTCCACTCCTCACTTGCATACGCCTTCAAGCCAAGAACTTTTGGCTCTGATACCTAAAATTGATGTAGGACAACCCTAAGATGGTTGCCTACAATCAAATCGGTGGGCTAGAGGTTTTTTCTTTTAGGATTTAAGGGGAGAAACATGGTATAAAGTTTATGGCAACAAAATAAAATAAAATATAGAGAAAAAAGATAAGGAAAAGGGATAGGACCTTAGAATTGCACTAAGGCCTTCTAGGAGTCTCACCTTGAAAAAAATCAATGGAATCTCACCAATGAAAATTGCAAAATGTGCAAGGAGTAATATTATTAATCACCAATCAACACTTTGATTTATGTCAATTAACCTTATTTATAAGCTTCTCTAAGAAATCCAAATTCTCTTAAGGGTTGTAATAACCTATTATGACTCTAATTTTAATTCTTCTATAACCTAATTAGTTACTCCTAATTTGACTCCAATAAATACTAATTTTAATTTAATTCCAATTAATACTAATGCCCATCCTCATCACTAACTCTAGTTTATTTAATTTAATTTGTATTATTTGTAGTTTTGTTGTCAATAATAAATGTCTATTTTCCTGATTGTAGTCCTGGATCCAGTGGGATGGAAGCGCAAAACCAGTTTTGGTCCTTCCAATGTTATCCTAAGCACAGCCATCTTTCAATATCATTTTGTATGCTAATTATTCTTAACATATTTTATTGCTTAGGAAGCTTGCCTGCTTCTTCCAGAGATCTCAGGCCCAGGAACTCATCCTAAGATCGCACAAGTTTTGTTGGAAAGGCAAAATCCTGATGCTGCTCTTATGGTTTTACGGTGGTCTGGGCATGATGGGGGATCTCAGTTGGTTTCACTTGGTGAAGCAGTCAATGCAGTTCGGGTGAGAGTGGAGTGTGCACTTGTGACTGAAGCATTTATGTACCAGAGATTGCTCTGCACAAAAATCAAGGAAAAGCAGTTACGGGATGGATTGGCTAGCAATGTTCCAGAGGTTTCAAAAGGTGAATCTAGAACTTGGATGGATTGGATGGAGACACTGGTGACTGAAATTTGTTGTCTTTGTATCCGGAGGGGCTTGGTGGATAGAATGATAGAATTGCCATGGAATTTTGATGAGGAGAAATGTCTCCATAAATGCCTGTTAGAGTATGCCATTGATGACCCTTCAACAATTGTTGGAAGTCTTCTTGTTGTTTTCTATCTTCAGGTAACTGCTACATCAATTTTAACTTGAAAACAATATGTTTCTTTATTTCTATCATTCATATTTTGTACATCAGGGTATAGATGGCCAATTTAGGTCATTCTCTTTTCTCTTTGTTGTTATATATGGTTTGATGGTTACTCTATGGTGCTACGTGCAGTATAAGGTTGATATTTAGTGCTGTTAACTGCTTGTCTATAACAACAGATGCAATCAATGGTTAATCTGCAGAACATAGGTGGCCCATTTTATATTGGATGCATATAACATCGCGTTAGGTGTTTTACACATCTTGTTGATGAATGTCTGAACTTGGTAGAAGCAATTTGATTTTAGTTTGGAAAATTCAGGTCAACTTGACAAATGATTCTCTTTGAACCTTGGGGTTTTCACAAATGCACTGCTAGACAATAGGTGAAAGGATGGTTTTCATTTGCCATCCAATCTGTAGTACCAAGTAGGGAGGTAGCAAGAGAAAGTATTCACCAAAGACTACCACTTTTTTTGCAGAAGATGATATTTGCTCTGTTGGGAAGAAGGATTGACCCACATTGCAAATCTTGAATGCTGGATTAAGAAAGTAAAACCTCGATTTGGACAGAGGACAAAATGGATTGAGTGGAAGGCATGATTATGATTGTGTTCAACCACTGTCCATTGCAGGTTAGGTAAGGGGTTGTTGTATAACACTGCTCTCTGCACAAATGCTCCTTTACTGAAGAAAATTGCAATTCTACAACCTGAAGGAAACAATTTCTGGAACATTCACACAAACCACTCTGGTGCTTTCTCTCTTTCAGCCCCTGGAAAATTGAAAGCTAGGATGAAAGATAGAGGATGATCAAGAAAAGTCTCTTCTCTCTCTCTCTCTCTCTCTCTCTCCCTAAAACAAAAAATGTAGGGGAGTTAGCAGAATTGAGTGAGATATTCTGAGGACTGAAACAAAATCGTGCCATATTCTGCTTGTTTCTTTGAAGAACGGTTATGATTCCCAAACCCCTTAAGGATGAACTCTATCAAATAAAGGAACTTTTTATCTTTAGTTATTTTTCATTTGCTTCATGAAATTGGAATCTGGACTTCACTCGTTGTCCTTCTGTAAATTCCTATCAGACAAACTTCTGTTCATGGATCAAGATGAAGTTTATTCTGATTGATGGCTTCTTTCATTGATAGGAATAGTTCTTCTGGAATTGGTATGCTCTGCCATGGGTCCGATAGGGCCAAGTCTTCCATTATTTTTAAAAAAAATTCTTTTTAATGGATAAAGAGAATACAAGGACCGTATAGAATAGAAGAAGGAAGAACGAACAGATAAAGTAGAATAAACTAAACCTAACTCCTCCGGCCATCCCTGAACCTATTGAAACAGTCAAAGAAAGTCAAAACTACCTTCCTTAAAGAGGTTCTGGAGAAGACCAAGATTTTAGAGAAGAGTCTTTCAATTTCAGTTGGACTGCTCCAACCCCTCAAATGCATGCATGTTTCTTTTCCTTCCAAATGAAACAAAAAAGGCAAAGCGAGGTGGTCCTCCCAACTTTCTTCCTCCTCTTCCTTGCAAAGTCGCCATATCTAGAAAACATGGTAGCAGTGATTGAAGATGACAAAACCTAGGGGACCTCAAATAAGGAGAATATTAAGGCCCACATCTCTTGCACATCCACACAATGCTTAGGATGGGATTGTTGACTCTGAATCCTTTTTTTTTTTTTTTTGATAGGTAAGGATAGATATGTATATATTAGTAATAGAAAAAGGCAAACACAAGATGTATACAAGGAGCACCAAAAGGAAGACCTTGAAAAAAGTACACACGAAACAGCCAAGACACTCAAGAAGACCCAACCCACTCTACAAAAACAAAGGCATTGAGCCTTCACTTATATACAAGCTAACCCAAGCAAAAAGATTACATAGGAACAAAAGTTTTTAACTTTTGATCATTTTGTTCCTTATCTTCAAAAACTCTTTGATTACATTCCCACTAGATTGTCCAAAAAATGCAAAAAGGGGCAGCTTTCTGCACCATTTTCCTTTTTCTCCCTACAAAGGAGTCATGCCGGCTTAAAAGAGTATCTTTCATCGAGGAAGAGATCATCCAATCTACATTGAATAAGGAGAATAGAAGATGCCAAAGAACCCTTGCTTTGGAGCAATGAAGAAGCATGTGATCAATGTATCCCCCCTCCAATTTGTACATAGAACGTATATTCACTAGTGATTGCCCTCTGTTCTAGAAAATGTCTAAAGTCAATACTTTTCCCCAACTTGCTTCCCTTGAAAAAAAGCTCACCTTAGATGAGACCCATGGGTTCTAGATAATGTTCATCAGGAAAAGGACTGCCCTCCCCACCTCCAAGGCCACATAGAGAGATTTGACTAAAAATAGTCTTTTTGTTGCTTCTTTCCAAATCACCTTGTCATTAACTTCTCCTCTAACCATCTTTGCTCACAACATTTGCTCGCAACATTGAAAAAAAATTCTCTACAACTTCCAACTAATAATTAAAATGCCTTGTGAAGCGTGAGGACCAATGTTCCTTCCCCCCTCTCTTAAGTCTTCCCACAAATCTGCTACCATGCTTCATTGACATAGCCAAAGCATACAAAGAGGGAAAGGAGTTACACAAGGGCTCCTTTGCATGCCATCTATCCGTCCAAAACTTAACCCTTTTGCCATTACCACCTCAAAGGAGGTTTTACTAAAGAAAAGATCCCACCCCGTTCCTAATAGATTTCCAAAAAACCAACCCCATAACCATCCCTAACTTCACATGGGTGCGCTAGCCCGCCCCTTCCTTCTCATACTTACCCTCTATAATTTGCTTCCATAAATTCGACTCTGTATCCTTAAAGCATACACAAGACCTAGTCACAAGAATATTCTACTCATCATCTACTTAATTGGTAGGCTTCTCTCCGGTAATTGTTCCCATGCTATAAAACAAAGGGAGGCTCACAAGTGCTCCATACAGCCTGAACTAGGAACCTAAATTATGTAGGAAAGGAGCTCTTTGAAGAATGAGTCGATTAAGAACATGCTTCTTTGAGGTACCCCAAACTAAAATATTCCCTCTCAACACCTTGATACTCTGTAAATAAACAAGATAGTTTTCCACCTTGTTCAACTAACAATCATTAAGAGTTTCTAATGAATTCAGGTTTCCAACAACCATAGCTACCATTGAAACACCAATTTTTTTTTTTTTTTTTGATAGGTACCATTGAAACACCAATAATTAGCTACCATACTTTCCTATCAATTGCTAATACAGTAGGAGATCAAAACAAAACTACAAGCTCATTTTATCATGCAAAACATCACAGCAGATCTTTGTCCTACAACCTCCACCCCAAGAGCCCTCAGACACTGAGCTCCATCTTCCCAAACTTAACCATCATTATATTTCTTCAATCTCTCTTTATCCTGCATTAACCACAAACCACTTGCCTAGTAAAGATTTATTGAGAACCATCAAGGTTCTAATCCCAACCTGCACAACCTTTTTGGGCTAAAAAAAGATGCCCAGTTTCCTAGATGTGACAAATTGCCAACCTCAACTCCCCACACAAGAAATACCTTTGATAGATATTGTTGCTTCTATAATGCAACACTTTCAAAATGCTCAATATCTGGCTCCCACACTGCACTAGATTTAAATTGAGCACCCAATGACAACACCAAATAAGATGATGGAAGCTTACCCAACCTAGCACCGTATTATGGATGCAAGAGCCTCCACCCTCTATTCTAGGATAATCTCATGCTTGTTCAGATTTACCTTCAGCCTAGAGATAGTTTCAGAGTGCAAGTATCCAACTAAGATATGCCATTTGCTCTCCATTAACACCGCAATATAATATGCCATTAGAGAACAACAAATCCAAAATCTTAATCCCCTAGCCCTCCCTTCTTCCCCACTAGATGCTTAGAAGAAACTGCTATTCACAGAAGACTCAAAACCTAAGCACTCAGGGACTGCATCATCAAGACAAAAATATAAGTGGTAGAGTAGGTCCCCCTAATGTAAACCTTTGGGAGCCCTAGCAGCATACCAATCACAAGAACTAAAGATTCGAAAGAGAGATGCAAAACCCATCTACTTAAAGCACATATGCCCAAAAACCATCCTATAGAAAGAAAACAACAAATGATTTCCAATTAACATGATAATATGCCTTTTTTTAGGTAGATAAATAAAGTGAATATAACATAGAAAAAAATGTCAAAAAGAGCGAACCAAAGTATATAGTACGTATGCAATGGTCTTCAAAAAGGATAACAAAAAACAAGAGAGACTACAAAAAACTACTCCCTCCCTTAGTAAGAAGTTAGAACCTAACCAATCAAAATAAATTAAGGACATTGGACCTTCATTTATGCACAAGTTAGCCCATGACAACAGATTACTAAGAAAAATGCTTTTCGGTCTTTAATCGGAATGCTCCACATTTTCAAAAAATCTTCTATTCATTTCCTTCCAAATTATCCAAAGAAATGTACAAAGGAGCTGCTTGCCACACCTTGTTTTGTTTTTTCCTTATAAAGGAGCCATGTCATCCTAAGAGACTTTGCCTAACCAAGGAAGATATTACCCAAGTTATGCCAAATACAGATAATAGTAGCTACCATGAAACCCTCATCTTGACATAGTTTCAATGAATTCTTCCTTCTTTTGACAAAAGAAAACATATGTTTGCTAACAACCACTATCACCAACCTCTCCTTTGAAGTTGATTCAAAGTCAATACTTTTCTTAAGTTGTCTCCCAAGAAAAGAAACTAACTTTAGACAAAACCCAAGGATTTCAAATGACATCGTGGGAAAGGAATCAATTTCCCTGGCTCTGGAAGAGAGACAGAGACAGAGACGGAGTAAAGAGCTTTGACAGAAAAACTTCCACTCTTCAACTTCATCCAAGTCACCCTATCCTCACCTTCCCTATTCATCGCCTTCTTGAGAAGAATCACTCCACATTTTCCACCTCCCAATCATTCAATTGTCTAGAGAAGCAAAGATTTCAATACCCCCTTTCATTTGAATGATCCCATAAATCTGCCACCTACTCATCTTTTGATACAGCTATGGCATATAAAGAAGGGAAAGATACACACAAAAGTTCATCTCCACACCACTTATCTAGGATTGAACTTGCATACTAGGCCCTCCCTCTCTCTTAATTTAGAGTCGATACTTTTTTTTTTCTCTGTTTTTGCAGTTTGCACTAAGAACATTGTCAATAATTTGTATTCCCTCCACAAATGTTTGCAACACAGGACCTTCCTGCCACTTTCTTAAACCTACTAGCAAGAATTTTAGCCATAAACTCACAAAGAACCCCTGCCTAACTGATCGACCTAATTCTTTACATCATCATCTTCACTTTTCTAAAACCAATGCAAAGAAGGTGGCATTAAGATATCTCAAAACAGACCCAGAGGAATGCAACTCCTTGTAAAATTTACCTCTCATCTGCATCCCCAATAAAATTCACCAGATCCTTTTCCTTCCCTTTTTTTCCTTCAATAAGGACAATGTCAACAATTTGTCTCCCTTCCACAGATGCATTTTGCAAAACAACACTTTATAACCACTTTCTTAAGATAGCAAGAATTTTGACCATCAGCTTACTAAGAACCCCTGCCAAACTGATATCATCAGCATCACTTTCTCTGAAAACAAAAGTAAGAAGGTAGCATTAAGATTTCTCATAAAGGACCTGGAAGAATGCAACTCCTCAATAAAATCCATCATTCATGCTGCTAAAAGGCCATGGAAAGCCATCTGCCCTTGGAGTTTTATCCCTTCAAGAGTGATAAGGCAGGCGGAACTCATCCTGCCTAGAACTGCCATTCAGTGGCTGAATGATTCTGGTCCTTGATCTATCTAAAAGGGCGCTCCTTTGACTAGGTCTCCTAACCTCTTAATACAAGAAATGGAACAAAGGCTGCGCCTTTGAAATTAACTCATGCTCTGCCAGATGCCACAATCTATCCACCTTAAACTTGCTAATATGATTCTCCTGTTATAAACATTAACCAATCTATGAAAATGTTGTGTTTCTGTTAAGCATTGACTTTTTGTTCCAACAGTTTCCTCAAAATTTAGAGCCCCTGAATCAAGGAAAAGTAAACTGAATTGAGTAAATTTGGTGTTAGCTGAGGAGAACCATTTGAATCACTGCAAAACTTGATTCAAATGGTTTTTTATCAAATGGTCCTCCTCAGCTAACACCAAATTATATTCGTACACTACCTTGCATCTTCATTCATTGGTTCTTTCCTCAGTTCAATTATAAGAAAGGCCGTAGAAGCCACAATTGCAGAATTTGCAACTTGCAGATTTTTGTTTGTTTGATATGTAAATAAATCAAGGATATGGTCCAAGTAATAATACTGCAGTATCTTGCCTAGATTTTGGTTCTGAATGTTAATATGAATAATTGTATTGCTGTCACATACTTGGGTACTTCCATCCCTAATTTCAGAGGGAAAACAACTTAATCACTACTCATGTATTGTACTGTTATTTGTGTCATTTTGGCATTTGTTAGGGGTCCATGTCAATCCCATAAATGCTGAAATAACAAGTACTGTGGTTCCATTACAATGCCGGTAAGGAGGTAGAAGTACATGACCCAATTTATGCCCCTTCTTAAATTTTATATCAGTTCCAGCCTTAGGAGTTGCACATGTTTAGCTTCCACACACAATGGGAGACAGTATGTTTAATTAATTATCTATAATTTGTTTTTGTTAAGAAAATGTGTCAAGCTTGTTGGAGAACTTAAAAACTTGTTTTTCTTCATTGTATCAGCGGTACCGGTATACTGAAGCATACCAAGTTGATCGTAAACTTCAGAGTGTGGAGCAGGACTTCATTTCAAAAAGTTCTGTCCAGGAAGAGGTCTTAACCAGAATGAAATCAACAAGTCACTGGAGATCGGGATTGGTTGTGAGTTGTTTCTAAGCTTGTGATGCCTTTGATTTCATTCTATTCTGTTCAGGCATGTGACCAACTTACCTCCAATGGCTTGTGGAAAGGCATTTTCTGCACCCTTGGAGTTTTCATTCCACTAAGTTTAATATGATTATATGTGATAGCATCTACTACACTAGGAATTAATGAACCCAATTATTGCAATTGTTTAGGATACCCTCTTTTTGATTCTCTGTTCTGTTATGAAGATATTAGGAGGCCATTTATATTCAAAGAACTCAAAATTTGGTGAGGGGTTGAGTTGCATTAACTTACTAATGATAAACTATAACGTATTTGGGCTTTGCTTTGCATTGTTCTTAGTTTGCATTACAGCATGCAAAAATAATGATTGAAAGTGGCAAGTTTTTAAAACTGAAACACGTGGCAAAATTTATTTAGTCTTGTCTGGTCTAGTTTTACTGTTGCTGAAGATATAGTTTCTTATATAATGGTGAAGCTAAATATCATTTAGGAAAACAAATTCAATTAAAATTCATTTCTACATGCTTTACACAGGATAAAAGCATGGAGTTGCTGCCAGAGGGGCAACGGCAGCAAGTTAAAACTGGAAAGTTGCTTGATATTTCTGCTGCTTCTGATAATGAATTTCAAATCCAAACATCTGATATTCCCAAGATACCAGAACCTAATTCATCACTTTTGTTGCTTCCTACTTCCACCATTTCTTCCCTTGCTCCTCGAATGGATCATATGGTATCACCCTCAAAACCATCAGTTTTTGAAACTCCATCAAAACTGGGTGGAGCTGTCAACAATTCCCGCTTCGGACTTGGTAACTACAACTCTCCATCCATTTTTCATGGGAGTTCCTTTACCAATATAGAAAGAGGACAGAAGCCTCAAACTGGAATCAGCACAAATTTCAAATTTGATGACATCTCAACTCCTCAAAGTCTTCGTCGTTTTAGTCCTATGAATGCTTCATTAAAAGAAATCAACCGAAGTTCGTCAAGAGTGCTTCAAAAGAGCAACTTCCAAGGCAATCAATTTGATAAAGTATCACCAGAAGCAGAACAAGATGGGTTCACAAACGAATTCAAAAGTACCAGTCCTCCATCCCGCAGAATTACGGCTAATCCAGCTACTACACCAGGCAGTGAGCATGGCTTGTTTAAAGATGCTGCTCAAGACCTGAACCCAAATATATCTGGTAAGCGTGTCTTGTCAGACGGACCAGATAGACCTTGGAGTGTGGTTCCCTCTAGTAATGCAATGGAAGTGTCTTGGAGGTAATCACTGATGCTAAGAATTTTTCTGCAGTTAATTGCTGATGCATTAAATTATTGTTACCAATGTAAAGTTATTTTACCTTTGATTTCCATTTTTTGATTTCCGTTGATTCTTAGCTATCAAGACAACGGTTCAGCTGTTGATGAAATGAACGCCAATGGTGGCCCTAGGTGGAGATCTGATGAAATGAGTGAGGGTGAAGAGAAGCAGAGTCCAGAGAGAGTTATAGGTGTAGGTTCTTATACTACTCCGGCGAGGGGAATTAGAAGAATCAGGTTGTCCAGAAGATGAAGATGGTTGCTCGTTTCCATGGATGTGAAAGAGGAAAACTGCAATAACTTGTAGAAGAGAAGGAAACCGGTTAACTTTTTAGGCAAGAGCTACGCTTCTCAAATTACATGGAACGGAAGAGCAGCATGCTGCTATTTCTTATACTGGTTTATAGTTGTAGCCGCATGCAGCTGAGTCTTTATTTTCAAGGAACTGCTAGATTTGATTAGCTATTTCCCCTTTACTAAGTTAATGATTTTGGGGAACACAGTTTTCATGGGTTTTGGCCACATTTTTGTATCTTCATGGAATTAATTGAAAGTCAGAGGCTTTGCTTTTTCGCTTTTTAATACATTTCTGCTTAAGCCGCTCATTTGCGAGTCATAGGTGATGTTAAAGAAAGGAAGGCAAAAGACAAAAAAAAGAAAAAAGAAAAAAAAGGAGAGAATGGAGCGCACCCTTTTTCCCAGATTCCCAAGAACCGTAAAGTCTTGTTACTCACTTTTGGACTAGGTCTTCTATTTCTTCTTTGTATGGACTCTTGAACTCTGCATTTTCATTTGTAATTTCTATTTGTTTTTGGGAACTTGAAAAAGGATGGAATGTTGGTGGTTGAAACTTGAATGTCAAAAAAAGAAAAAAGAAAAATATTAAATAGAAGTTGAAAAAAAAAGTCTGTGAAAATGGAAATAAATCTATATATATTTATTGAAGGTGATTGAAAATAGAACCTAAACCCCTCACATTAGTGATTGACAATTACTATATGGTCAGACATTGCTATTGATTACTATAGGTTGTTGATGGTGATCGACGACAGAACCAAGCCTCACAACAGTGATCCACGATTACTACTTGATTAAGCTTTGCTTTGATTACTATTGGCAGCCTAACCAGGCTACCATCAATAGCCTAATCGTGCCACTCTCGATTGGGCTTTTTTTTTTTTGTTTTTGTTTTCGATATTTAAAAATGAAAAAAAGGGAAACTAGGAAGCAAATGAAGGAAAGGGCGGGAAAAAAAGAAAATGAAAAAGAGAAGATGAAGAAGAAAAAGGTTAAGAGATTTGGAGGAGTGAGTGAGAAGAAGAGGGTATTTTGGGTATTTTAAATGTATATATATATATATATATATATATATATTTTTTTTTAAAATTAATTAATTAAAAAGTATGAAAATATTTTAAATTTATAAAATTAATTTTCTTTATTTTTTAACTTCAAGAAGAATAACCTATTTTTGTATAAATATTTTTTTAATATTTTTATTATTTATATACGTGTTTTAAAAGGAATTATTATTTTTATAAGAAAAAGATAAAGAATATTTTTATTAAAAATATATATTTTTTAGGTTAAAAAAAAGTGAAGGGTTAAGTTTTTCAAAATTGGTGGCTGCACAACCCGACAGAGAAAAAGCTTTGACGAGGAGTTGCAGAGGGAAAAATGGCGGAGACACTGAAACTGGCTATCATAGACTTGTCATCTTCGGATTCCATCTCCACCGCCAAATCCATACGCCAGGTCTCTTCCTTGTCCCTCTCCCCTTCTTTTCTCCTTTCACTTTCACTTTCACTCCATTCCTCTTCAGTTTTCTATTTTCGTGGATTCAGTATTTCCTCAAGCCCTAAGTACCCTGTTTGGCTGGTAGAAACAGAATAACGCGGAAATGAAAAATGAATTCAGTGTGACTTCAATTTCTAATTTCCCTAAACAAATTCTGAATAACAAATTGATCAGAGGTTTTCGTTTTTGCTTGTCCAAGTAGATATATGAGAAAAACACATGCATGCCCTACTCTGGAGAAGGCATTTCCAGAAACAAAATGATTCTCTGTTTTTGGGGAAGCACTTTTGGGCCACCTTTGTCGTTTCCTTTGAGGGGCACTTCATCCACTACAGTTTGGGCCTGGAGAAAATATTTAAAGGCCAAATGTTACTCGAGTTATCGTACATCAGTTTTCTAAACTCTAGGATGTTTAAAAATCAATTCCCTGACTACGTTTTTCTTGAAAGATTCAGTAGCATGATTTGTAAATTTTTATTAAATTAGGGTGATTTATATCAAGAAGGTCATGTATTGCATTACCCTTTGGGATTTTAGAATCTCTTTTCTGGGCGGAATCAAATGCTAGAAATTTTACAAGGGTTCCAAATTACAATATTTTTTCATTTTCGTAGACAGTTTCTACTTTTAGAAAAGAACTCCTCTAGGAGCTAGAGTAATTATGCTTGTCTTTTAGCATAAGGCCATATTTAAAAATCTGAAGTTGGGTGTTATACTTGTAGGCATGCATAGAATGCGGTTTCTTTTACCTTGTTAATCATGGGGTGGAGGAAGAGTTGCTTTTGAGAGTGTTTGATGAGAGCCAAAAATTCTTCTCCCTCCCTCTAGAAGAGAAGATGAAACTGGCTACTAAGCACCACAGAGGTTACACGCCTATGTATGCTGAGAATCTCGATTATTCTTCATCTTCCAGAGGTTTGTAATTTTACAATGGGAAATGCTTGTCTTAACACATGGCATTGTGAATAATGTGGCATTGCCTTTTGCCTCGTACCTATAATGTAACTCTATGGATCTAATATGTTATATATAAGACAGCAAGAGAGAGGTTGTTTAAACTCCTGTTTTGATCATGGTTTTTGTTATGTTGCCTAAGTGGTACATGTTTGTTGGATTCTGTATTGCTTTGTCAGTAAGGTTTTGGATAAGGTGTAAGTTGGTTGTTTATGATTGTCCAATTCATTGCAAATTCTACTATTAGTTGGCTAGGCAGCCCTGTACTTGCAGGTGCATCCATGACCATA
The DNA here is from genome assembly GCF_030704535.1 of Vitis vinifera. NCBI lineage: Eukaryota > Viridiplantae > Streptophyta > Magnoliopsida > Vitales > Vitaceae > Vitis > Vitis vinifera. Next base: position 5,730,437 of record NC_081806.1, on the reverse strand, counting down.
CACATGGAGTGTAACTGAACAATTATTTGCAGGACCCATTTACACTTAAATAGCCATTTCTTCTTTTACCATAATACAATTTATATCCATGAGATTGGGTAAATATGTAATTCTGCGTATTGGAAATGAGTGCAACTTAGAGGTTGTTTGGTAAATCAATTTAATGACTTACTATAACTTAGTAACCTAATTTAAGTCATTAAGTGGATTAAAAAATATTTGGTAAAATAATTTAATATCACAATTTAAAGTTAAAAATAAATTTAAGTATTAAGTCAAAATTATTAAACTTATTCTTAATCTCAAATTTTTTGCCTCATTTCCCCACATCTAGTGAGACTAATATTTTACAACCATGGCTCCTCAACTAGAACTCATTTTTTATAGTAAATATATTGTGGTTATGTTATATATCTACAATACTTTAACTATAGATGTTAACAAACAAACTTATTGCTTAAGATTAATGAAAGTGAATATTAGTTAAAATTTATGAGGGTAAATATGTCACTTTGATGATTTAGAATAAATTTTATTTTAACTTTACCAAGCAACCTTAATATTTAAAGTAAAAATTAAGTAAAAGTCTTAAGTCAACAACTTAAGAATGATTTAACTTAAAGTCAACTTAAGTCATTAAGTAATAAGTATAAAATTTTACCAAACAACCTTTTAATCTTTATTTGATTATTTGACCTTGATTGCCCCATTGCAACCTGTCAATTAAATGCTTAATGGCAGATGAAAGAAGCTTTGCTTTCTTTAGCCCATTGGTTATCTGTGTGTATTATCTAGAAGAGGGATGGAGAGGTCGGTCTTAATCCCTTTCTGCTGATCTGAAAACAGGTGACTCCAAAGAGTCTTTCTATATTGGTTCTCTGGAAGCAGGTCGAAGCTATCTGAATAGATGGCCTTCAGAAGGTACTGTATATATTGATTTTTTTTTTTTACCAAATACGTCCACTGTTGTCAAGATTTTGTTCAATACTTTTCTGATATTAAACATGGTTGTTAGAGAACTATCTCTGAATTGTAATCTTCTCTTATTTTTCTTTTGGTTTTATTGATCAACCTCCAAGTATTCTTTTTGCTAATCATGAACTTGCTTTCTTGAGATGAACATTATTTTTGATGTTATTCTGGCTAGGAAATTTCAGAAATTCTACCATCTTGGAGACCTACAATGGAATCTTACCATAAAAAATTACTGTAAGTTTAATGTCTACTTAGTGCTTATTTCTAGTTGGCATTGTTTTTAACAACTGAGAATCAGTATTTATCAGTGGTTATTCTAGTTTCTCAGAGGCTTGTCACTTTGCTTTATCAATTTTGCTTCAAGTGCCAATAAATTTCTTTGTACCATTTTCAAAAGCTTATTACTGATAATCTAGTTCCTTTAATTAGTAGATATATAGTGCTTGTCCCAATATTTCCCTTTTTCTTCCTTGTAACGACTGATTTGCAGTTTGGGAGCAAAAAGTGGTTTCATATGTCTTGATAATATTGTAAACAATGTGTACAAGGTGCTACTCCTTAAGGATGGGAAATATGGGCAAACACAGTTAGCTGGAAGTAGAGTGGTTTTTATGGCCCTTTTTTATGTGAATCCTTAGATTATGACAATTTGAGTTTTTGACTTCTAGATGGTGTTGTATTTCTGCCTCAGGTCTGTTGGAAAAAAGCTGATCTCTTTGATAGCCCAGGCATTGGACTTGGATGCAGACTTCTTTGAGAAAGTGGGGGCCTTGGATGATCCTATGCCATTTCTTCGCCTATTACACTATCCTGGTATATGGCACTCTGGCTCTTCTGTACCTGCTTAGTTATAATATTTTAATTGCAGTAGTTTCATTTTTCATGGATTCTTGGAGTCCCTAGGTTTCTATACATAGAGAGAAGGTTAAACTATAGGATGCATCATGTTGTAGAATGGAGCTCATATCTTCTTCTTCTTCTTCTTCTCTCTCTGGCTCCATATGAATTTTGACAGAGCCAGTTTAGTAACTAGATGCAAAACTGAAAATACATAGAAAGAGCAAAGTCCTGCAGTTGTGTACGTCACAACTGTTACAGCAATTACATTTCTGTTTATGACTCTATGTATTTAATGAAACTAGATCTATGGTTTGTTGCGAAAACTCACACCACCATTCATCATGACAGGAAGATCGATACTTCTTTTATAACTTACATAATCCTCCAAAGTGAAAGAAAATGGCTTCTGTCCTGTTTTTTTATTTCAGGTGACTTGGAGTTTTGTGGTGAAGAAACATATGGTGCGTCAGCCCATTCAGATTATGGAATGGTCACTCTTCTAGCAACCAATGGTGTTCCTGGACTTCAGGCATGTTTGATGTTAACAAATCAAGATCCTCAGCTTTAGTTTCATTAATTTCTAATTTTGCAACCAAAATTTAGCTTACTTTTTAGTCTTGACAGGTCTGCAGGGAAAAATTTAAGCAACCACGAATCTGGGAGGATGTCCCTCATATTGATGGGTAAGTACATTGTTTCAAACTTCTTATGTAAATGCAAATATTACTGGATAATATATAAATTTTCTTTGATAGCCTCGAGAGGCAAAAGTTGATCTGATTAATTTTCACACCATGATGGACATTCTTCTACACTGTCAAATAGAGCTAGGTGATTCGAAGCCATGTGATTATGTTAATGATGTTAGCAATGAAGTTTCCTAGAGTGGATCCGGAGTGTGAGTTATGGCTTGTGAATGGCCTGGAAAGCTTTATTGTTTGTAGGACACAATTATGGTTTTAAAATAAGATCAGGATCTTGACTTCTGATATATTATCATTAACTTTGTTGCACAACAATTCTTTCTAAAACTAATTTAAAAGACTAGGAATTTTCATTACTATGTCCATGGATGTCAGAAGAGCAAAATTCACATGAACTGTTATTCATTATTTTTAGCATTCTTTATCAGAATCTTGGTTAGACATAATGTATATGTCCATGACTGTCTTCCTGTTCAAAATAAATTATTACTTGTTAAAGAGGAGCCCCATGTTACTATTTGAGTATGATTACATCTAGAAAATGCATATTACCTCCAATGAAACTAAACCAATCCAAAAAACTAGAAACCAATATTGTTACTCAAGAGTTAAGACTCAATAACGAGATACCATACCAATATCAATATCACTGCAGCTACAAAGAATTATTGAAAAGATGTCTGTTGTCTTCAAAGAGATGAAGAAGATCAATGAGACAGAAATTAACCTATTAAAAACACATGTATTATGTAGAAAAAAAATTCAAATTTCTGTTTCTGGAATTTGTTGAAGTTCTTATATGGGGTGACAATTAAAGCTGAAACATCTTACTCTGGATAACACGTGCACTTATGACCTTACAGCCTCTAAAAGATCTGACACAAAAATTATAGTTGTGGGCACCAGTGTTATGTTTGACATGCATATTAACTGTGGCAGAAAGGTTCAGCTTAGGAGTTTCTTTTTGGCTTTTGACAGAGATAATACCACTTTACTGCAGTATGGTTGAACAAAGTCTTATTTTGTTACCTCAGCTTAGATGTATTATTAACTTAGAGCTCTGAAGCTTCTTATGGAAAAACATGAATATGCAGGGCCTTCATTGTTAACATTGGGGACATGATGGAAAGGTGGACTAATTGTTTGTTCAGGTAATCTATTTTCTATTCACTCTGAAGCTTTTCATTTTTTTTATTTTTATTTTATTTTTATGGAGAATCTTTCTTTAAGATTAATTTTTCTTAATTAATGCTGACATTGAGTGACTTCTTCTTTCTCTTGTCATTCATTTGTAGGTCAACAGTGCACAGAGTGATGCCAACAGGACAAGAGCGATATTCTGTAATGATTGATTTGCTTCCCAGTTTACTTTTCTTGCCCTGTTTGTGCCATTATGTCTTTGACAGTTTAACATGTTAGTTTAAAAGGCTCATGGGATTCATGTTTGTGATTGGACTGTTGTATAGGAACTTATATTTGAGGTCTTATATTGAGTTCAGGTGATATGTTTATTTCTTATCTAGTTGTTCAGGTCCTGAAAAAATATGTTCACCTAACTGGATTATAATGGCGGGTTGATCATTCTGATAAAGCGATTACAGAAAATAAAATTCATCTAATAATGTAAATTTTGGATGGGTAAGTTATTGTTGTTTGGCTGAAAAAGTGTTTCTATAGTTGATGGTTGGTGCCACCTAATCAAGCCAAACTTGTTGGTCATGTCCTAGCTCTCAGGTGTTGACTGTTGTCTGAAAGGTTACCAGTCTATATGAAAACTCTGTGCTCAAATTGCTTGGAACTTAAAATTCTTTTGTAAATTATTTTGTGTTTCATTGAGAAAAAGTTGGAGAGTTGATGGCTTGGCACCATCTAATCCAGAACTTGTGGGATCTGTCCTAGTACTTAGCTATGTTGCTTGGACTCAGGTGTAGATTTCAGGTGCAGGTACATGGCTAGGATAAGATTCTTTGAACTCCAAAATTTAGGATACGAGGAACCAACTAAAAAGGATAAAAAATTTAGATATGGATATGGGGATATGACATAATAAAAGGGAAAAGGAAAGGAAAAATCAATTAGAAATCAATTCAAAGTAAAGATAATTTTGATAAGAATTTCCCATATATGTATGTATGTATGTATGTATGTATTTGATAGGTAATCACAAATGTATTAAAAGTGCCTAGCACAAAAGTATGCACAGTGTATACAACATGCCAAAGGCCAAAAAAAAACGTAGAGAAACACAAAAAACAACACCCTTGCCTTACAGCTTAGATAAACAATAAAATCAAATGAAGATAAAGGATCTATCTTCTATGTGCACCTTAACACAACCCAGCAACATGTACATAAAAAATTGTTAAATTGCTTGCTCTGCCTTCTCGGTGTTTTCAAAAGCTCTCCTATTTCTCTCCTTCCATAAAGTTTAAAATGAATGCAAAGGAGTTGTTCTCCACTCTTTCTTTCTCTTCTTACAAAAGATCTATGCCAACTAAGATGGGCATCTTTAACCGAGGAGGGCATCACCCACTAAGCTCTAAACAGGACAAAAACCACTTACCATAGCATGATTGCTTTGAAGCAATGAAGGAGGATATGATTCACCATTTCCTCCTCTCCTTTACACAAATAGCATCTCCTCGGCAAGCTCCAACCCCTCCTCTTGAGATGATCTAGAGTTGGAATTCTTCCCCATAAAGTTTCCCAGGCAAAGAACCTAATCTTCATTGGGACCCAAGGGATGCCTATTAGAAACCGCTCCATACTACAATTTGGTAAGGAGTATAGGGATTTAATTATAAAGATGCTGCTCTTTGATTCCCAACAAACCGTGATGCCCTCTACATCCTTTCTAATTATTTGTCCTAACAACCCCCTAAAAAAAGCCTCCACTTCTCCTGAAAATTTTGTTCCCACAATTGGTCTACTTGGGTATCTTTAGCAGCGACTATGGAGAACAGCCCAGGAAATGCCTCTTGCAATGAATTTTCGCCACTACTTGTCCTTCCAAAATCTCACCCTCCTACCATTTCTCACCCTAAACCTGACCCTTCAAATAAACTCCTCCCATCCATTCTTAATAGCCTTTCACAATCCCTCTTTTATTTTTTAACTTTATCCCTAAATATTTTTAAGTTCTCTTCTTTTTTTTTTTTCAATGAAATAAACTGCTAAGGAAGTTGAATTTTTTTTTTTTAAAATATGTATCAATCAAAATTAAATAATCATATCCAAAGCGAAGTAGGACTAAACGATAAGGAATCCTACACCCGTGTCAGTTTTGTGCAATATGGGTACGCTGAGTGAAGTTGCAAAGTCTAGGGTATGATAGGATGGCTTAGGTGTGGGAAGTGGTCTGAAAGGTTATGAGTCCATAATGAGAGCTCTCTGCTCAAACTAATTGGAACTTGAATTGCTTTTGTAAAATATTATTGTTGTTGTTGTTTGGCTAAGCAAAAATTTAGGTGGATGGTTGGTGCCATCTATGAGCTGAACTTGTTGGGCATTGTGACTTGTCATAACTCTTAGATGTAAATTTTTGTGTGGAAGCCTATCATCCTATGGTAAAAAGTGTCTGCTCGAACTGCTTGGAGCTCGAGCATTTTTGTATAAATGGTCTGAACTTGTTGGACCTGTCCTAGCTCTTAGATGTAAACTGTTGTGTGAACGGTGTTAACTGCTTTTAACTTGAATTTTTTTTTTCTTAGAAACCGTGTGCACCAGAAAAGTCTAGAAATTGGATTATGGTACATATCATATATTTGAGAAGCCTCTAAAAAAATTGAATTTTTTAAATGAAAAGATTTAGTTATTGATTTCTTCCTGAACATTTGAAGGTCAGGATTTTTCTTTAGACTCTGGCTGGTATTAAAAATGTACCTGTTGCCTGAAATGATGACAAAATGCATTATAATATGTTGACAAATGATTGAGCTTGTTTCAAGTGCTATGAAAGAATACAATGGGAGTGTTCTCATTTCCAACTGATGTAAACACATGTCCTTTCCTTTCCTTTGAGCTCTTTTTTATCAAGTGAGTTCTGTGTTACTCTGACAGATTTGGATTTGAATATTGCAGTTGGCTTTCTTCTTTGACCCCAATGAAAACTGTTTAGTAGAGTGCTTGAAAAGTTGTTGCAGTGATTCATCCCCTCCAAGGTACAAATGAACCTGTTCCAGCTATGCCCTTGTTTTATCTCTGTTGTTACGTTAGATGTTTCAATCTGGCTTTTTTGAGTTGATTTTTTTGCTTTCTATATGTCATAAGTTGGCCCATCAAATTGAATTCATCCCCACTCCATGTGTCAGAAATTAATGTGTATTGCAATTAGGTTCTGATAGAGATTAAGCATTTTGATTAAGGGCATTCTTTCTAGCAACTCTTCGAGAAAAGGTTGTAAGTTTTGGTATGCTGGTCCTTTTGATGATATGTTTTGAACTTTTAACAACATAATGTCTTTGGGTGGGGTGGGGGTAAGAAAGAGTGTACTTAGGCATGTAAACCCTTGTCAAACTATTAATTTCGATGTAGTTCGGTCTTTCTGTTTATCTCTAAATATACCATCATTCCTTCAGTACTCATGGCTACTTACAACGTTTTTCAACTCGTAACACGAGCAATGGTTTTCCATGTTTTCTTCCACTAGGGTGAAGAGTGGTATTGGCATCATTTTATTAGCAGAATCATTGATGGCCTACTAAAATCCAAATCCCTTAACCATCTTGTTGCCTCGTTCTTTCTTTCATTTTGTTTTTCTCTTTTCTGTGTAGTTTGTTCCCTACTATGCACTTCATGGGCTCACGTAGCTTTACTGATAAATGGAGATAAAATTTAATGGCTATCCATGCAGATTTCCCCCAATCCGCAGTGGGGCTTACCTGGAAAACCGGTTGAATCTAACATATTCCTCTGAAGTGACCTTGAAGCCATAATGCTACCTGTGAAGATCTGAAGCTGCAATTCTTGCAATGAAGTTATGGATCTAGGAAATTGTTTTGAGAAACTCTTCAGTGCTACTTGATTTGAAGCACAATAAAAGGTGTGTGTCCTATCAACCAGAAAAGAATAAGAGAATAATATGTGAACTCATCCAAACACACCTTTGTTTTATTACATCAATATCATAACAGTTGCTTAATGTGCTACACATGGAGACTCAACGAAGTCACATCATCCTTCAATCCTTTACGCCTCGTGTGTCATAACTCATAACCCTCCTTTGCCGTACCACAAGCCTTTTCCATACTCAGATTTTCCACAATCCGCACCCAAAATTCTTTCCTAACACTGGTTTTGAGCTGCATACAAGAATTTAGGAAAAATTAGAGTATTTTATGTTGAAGAAAACTCCTGCACGGAAGGCTTGTGTAAAGGTCAAACTTCATTTGTAGGTAGGAATATATGTAAACCCCAAGGTCGGAGGGTCAAGGACGACACGTGGGTGGTCGGTCGGTCACATTCACAAACAACTCTCCGTCGTCACAAACTTCGAATTGAATCTGGACCGTACAAGACCGTCACGTGCCGATCCGCTAAAGTGCACTGCCGAAGTTTTTGCCTGCACGCTACCCCCTCATCTAATATCATATCCTGATAAATCACAACCGCCCGATCAACATCGTAGACAACGTTTGTGCAGCTTTGGTGGACGGTGGACCCCAGAGAAGGATGAGAAAGGATAAAAGATAAAATGTGTGGATAAGCTTTTCTATTAAAATCTTATTTGCAAGATAAGACATCGCAGATTCGCAGGTGCGGTTACATGTTAGAATATCCGCTTCCGGTTGCCCCTTAAAAGGGGCTGCTCACGTGGACAGGTTTGGACTCTCTCCTTTCCCAAATCTCACCCACCTTGTACAGAGGCGGTATCCTATTTGTATTTATTGCTTTCACTCCAGTCCAATATATTATGTACCCAAATAATAGTTTTTGAAAATAATAATATATTTAAGAATGTTTTCAAAAACACTTTTCAAAAGCTCTTTGATGTTACATACCATAAAAGTCCGTTTTGAGATATTTTTTATATTTTTAAAAACAGTTTATTTTCATAAATTCATTTTTTAAATAATACCCAAAAAATAAGTCAAAATAATTAAAATGTATTTTCAAAAAATACTTTACTTTCAGAATCATTTTCAAAAACTTATTTTAAAAATAATTGATAATTGATAATTAATAGCCTTTTCATTTTTATTTTTTAATTCTAGAGAGTAAAAAATTACTGTCAATATTTTCAACATATTTTTTATATTTGAAAATAATTACCACAGAATTGCAAATACATGTGTTCTACCATCCACGAAAGGAATGGGGGACTCAAGAATCAACCACCATCATTTTTCTAATGATTTGTAACATTAAAATAAAGAAATTCATGGACCAAATATTCTAAAATTGGACCTGATTCACCCAACATTATATAAATATACATGATATGTATGATTAACGATTTACTTTAACTGACTAAATCTAATATGATAAACTTTAGGATATGAGATAATATCCATTCCCACCACCGGAAGATTCCACTCTTCGGGTCCAAATATTAAATTGAGAGACCAACTCTTCTGCATTTTGGTACATGGTATGGACTTCTCCTTTCTCAAATACTAACATCATAATGTGTACAAAGCCCCCCTTTGGCATGTGCTCCCAACAACAATATTTCATCTTAAATGACAACAAAATGTCACATATTTTTATAGTATATAGTTTAATTAAAAAATTAATTTTAGAAAAAAAAATGCATTATGTAGTAGTCTAAGTATGATTTTAAATCATTTTTTATATTTTAAAACTTTTAAGAAATATAAAAGATAGGATAAAATTGAAACCTTTCCTTTTATTTAATACTATCATATTAATTTTTTTTCCTAATTTATTTATTTTGTTATAAATAATTCAAAATTTTGTAAAGTTTTTGGAAATCAAGAAGACACGTAAAGCGGATGATCAAGTAAAATTTGATTTTGAAGAAAGGAAAAATAATAAAGAAGATTATTAGGACACCAAAAAAATGACAAAATTAGGGGAATTGACTTGTTTTTTTATTTTAAACGTGGAAATGAATAGTCGACGAAATCATGGGGACACAAGTCCCCAGTGGGCATAATTGGTTTGACTAAAACGAACGGCTGTCTTTCACTGGACCAGTTTCCTAAATTGTCTTCGGATCACCTAATCATTTCCCTTTTATCTGCACCCTAATTTATGGATTGTTCTCTCTATCTCTGAGGAACGCATTCTCTCGAAATCCACCAAACCCTAGCCCTACCCTAACTCACACTGTCATCTCTATCGGATCATGTGAGACCCGTTTCCCGAGATCCGAATCTCAGCTCTTGCAATCTGTAATCTACAATACACAATCCGCGATCCGATCTGCTTCAGTTTGATTTCTGGAACCATGACTCGCCGCTGCTCGCATTGCAGTCACAACGGGCACAATTCCAGGACATGCCCCAACCGCGGGGTCAAGATCTTCGGGGTTCGATTGACTGATGGGTTGATCCGTAAGAGTGCTAGTATGGGCAATCTCAGCCACTATGCCGGGTCGACCTCTGGTCATCATCAGAACGGCGTTTCCGGTAACAATTCGGTCTCTCCCGGAGAGACTCCAGAGCACGGCGCCGCGGCCGATGGATACGCCTCCGAGGGTTTCGTTCCCGGTTCATCATCCAGCCGGGAGCGCAAGAAAGGTTTGAATATTTCCTTTTTTTATATTTTAGTTTGATTTATTGATTGATGAGTTTCTATTTTTGTTTTTCAGATTTTTAATCTATTTGGAATTATATGTTCGTGCTGTTTTGGGGATTTTACTGGGCTTTGTTTTTCATAGTTATTGTGGTTTTCATGGTGATTTGTGGAAATTTTAGCGTAGGATTACAGGTTCTTATTGTTAAACTTGAGGTCTTATGGTTCTGATTGATGATTGATGATTGATTTACAATTATGGGGCTTTGTTGCTTGTATACATGGTAGTTTTGTTGAAATGTGAACTGAAATTTAGTATTCTGGGAAAGAAAGATAAGGGGCGATGAACCATTATGAAAACAAATGAAAAACCAAACTGATCCCAATTTCTTTTTTTTTTTGAAGTTTGATATATGTAACAAAACATATTATTCACATTGGATAGAACTGTGAGGGCCCATTGAGCTCGGAGCAGACAATATGTATATGGGAGGGGGGGTGGTAGTTACAACTTCTCTTAACTAGGTAAATATGTTTTAAAGTCATGAAGTCCCATTGAGCTTTGGGTGGACAACATCTACATGGGAGAGGGTGGGTACTTATAAAGAAAGCATATGAAATTTCAAGGAAGTTAAAAGCTTGTTAATCCAGTATGAATGTAGAGTAGAGCTTTTAACTAGCTTCCTTGAGGAAGTGAACTTCTACTGCCATTCCATAATCGAGTAATTTCGCTTTGCTTGCTGGAAAAATTGAGGAAAATTAAAAGAAAAGTTGGATGCAACATTTCACAGTTTTTTTTTTATATAAATGTGTGTATGCCCGTGTGTGTACATATATCTTTTTTTATTTTCAAAGTTAGAAAACTTATCTCAATTGAGCCAAATTGTTATATTAGGCAAGTCGAGGTGGTTTTTTTCCCTAGTTTCCAAATAATGGAACATCTTTTTATTGGGAAAACAAAAGGTCTAAGATTATAACTTTTTTATATTTGTCCTCCTTAGACTCATCAAAATTTTTTTGTCCTCCTAAGAGAGCAGAAGAAGCATAAAGGTAAAACAAACAAATGATTACCCCAAGAAATGAAGGAAAAAAAACAATACTTTTTAGAGAAAAAAAGGTAAAAATGAAATTGTGAGCGAAGCTTCTCTGAAATCTCTATATAATTGGATTTTAGGCAATTCATTCATGATGTTGCAATGATATGGTTGCACAAATTAAATGTATCTGTTCAAATATGAGATGTGCAATACAATGAAAATATTTTGATAGTAGGGGTCTTTTATTTGTCAAAAAAGGTGATTTGGCTTTATTTTGAAAAGGGTCTGCTAAAGGCTTTGAACCTGAAGATGGGCTGGATTGATTTGTATCTAAGTAATATGAGAAAACATTTGGATAGCCAGTAACTCAATTATTGTTGTGGATGTTGGTGACATGTCTGCCTAAGAGGCGAATCAACTGCTTTTCTGCTAATGAATCATTACTTATATGAAAAAAGCTAAAAGAGAACTTCTATATGTCATATAACTGGTACTGTCAATAATCAACTCAAGCCATATCCAATAATCACTCTTGGCTTTCTTCAAGGTAGTGTTTATTTTGATTCTATTATTTACTATGAAGAGAGGGAGTAGAAAATCGATTTGGAAGATGCCACTACATTCTGTCTGGTGATTCATTAAGGATATCGTATCAGTAATAATTTTGGTTATTGGTTTGTTCTTTTTATGAGCATATGATGTATGTAGTGCTGATGGAGCTCTGAATTCATACAGTACCATCACCTTATAGGTCTCAATTATTTCTGATATATGTGCTACTTGTACTATGCATGTCCTCTTGTCTTGTGAACCAACTTATAATTTGATATGCAGGCACTCCATGGACTGAAGAGGAACACAGAATGTTTCTACTTGGACTGCAGAAGCTTGGAAAAGGGGATTGGCGTGGAATTTCACGTAATTATGTTATATCAAGGACACCTACTCAAGTCGCCAGCCATGCTCAGAAATATTTCATCAGGCAAACTAATGTGTCTAGGAGAAAAAGACGGTCCAGCTTGTTTGATATTGTAGCTGATGAAGTAAGTATAGTATCCCTTTCTATATTCTATGCATGAGCAAACAGAACACAGCATGTCTTTTTTTTATTCACCCTCTAGCACAATTTTATACGTCCTGTGTACTTTGTGCCTCCTCCCCTCCACCCCACCACCCCCCCCCCCCCCCTTTTTTTTTTGGTGCTGTTTAACATATTGCTTATTTGCCTAGAAAAAAAAAAAACATGCATAAAGTCACCTGCATATATAACATTACTGCTGGATAGATGGCAGTAAAGAAATAAATGGCATTGTCATGCTCTCGATGTGCAACAACTGTAGGGGAATGAACCCTTTTTATATTTGTTCAGATCCTCGTTGGAAGAATCTAATCTCTATTTGATAATCTGGATTTATTTTGCAAAACAATTGTCATGTTGGGCTAATTTTTAGCAATAGTTGCTTGTTAGACTTGTTAAAATGGTAGATTGCATTCTCTTGTGGCTCCAGTGTTGGTATATACGCTATGTTTGTAGTCTTAAGAGATTATTAGAGTTCTCTCTTTTTTTTTTTTTCATCTATTTCTATTTAGAATCTCAGTGGTTGGATTTCTGCTTTGGGATGCACAAATAGTATTCCTCATTTGTAATTATATGTCTTGCATTTCATCCCATTTGTGCAGTCTGTCGACACTCCAATGGTATCACGGGATTTCTTCTCCACCAACCCTTCGCAAGCTGAAACACTAAGCAATAACCCATTGCCTGTTCCTCCGGCTCTGGATGAAGAATGTGAATCAATGGATTCTACCAACTCGAATGATGGAGAACCGCCCATTCCAAAGCCGGATGGCTTACAAGGCTGTCCCCCAGTAATATATCCTACTTATTTCTCACCATTCTTCCCATTTTCTTTTCCATTCTGGCCGGGAAACAGTTCAGAGCCAACTAAAATGGAGACTCATGAGGTGCTTAAGCCAACAGCTGTACATTCTAAGAGTCCAATCAATGTTGATGAGCTGGTTGGCATGTCAAAACTGAGTTTAGGAGAATCCATCGGTCATGCTGGTCCCTCCTCTCTCACACTGAAACTGCTTGAAGGGTCAAGCAGGCAATCTGCTTTCCATGCTAATCCAGCCTCTGGCAGTTCAAGCATGAACTCGAGCGGCAGTCCAATCCATGCAGTTTGATGAGTAGCTGATCCATGCAGCCCAATGGGAAGATTCTGGTGGGATGGAAATTGTAGGTCAGCTCAGTGCTGGTGAGCTCTGCAAATTTCCTGTTTATACAAGATGAATAATGTGCAGTCTGGTTTGGATTTGTTTATCTCTCTATGTGGGAACACGCTTTAATAAGTTTGATTTTAGAAATTAACTTAATCCAGTTCTTACCTTGTAGGTTATAGTTCCTTTTATCAGAAATCATTTAAATCTTTTAACATTTTGTGTGTGTTTGTTTTAAATCCTTTGCCACTCTGCCCACTAGTATATTATGTTGATTCCTGATCCTTATTCCTGACCCAGGGCAAGGGTGTATTATTGGTAGTCGAGTTGCAGCACAGAATTTCAGTTTTCTCATTTCTGCTGGCCCAGTGTTTGTTGATCCAAAATCATAGTTTATTGGACAATATGGTTTGCACATGATCTGGAATGGTCCCCATGTGCCGACCCTCTTTGAAATGTCATTAGTTCAATATTGGTAACTTTGATTATGCCTCTTTAGGGATTTTCCTTTCTGCCTCTCTTCAATTCATATATATTTACCAATACAATTTCTAATCATGCAGGAAATTGAATAGTAGAGGGTGTCCCTCCCTATTCATTCTTAACTTTGAAAACACCTTTTTGTTCTCCCATTAAAAAAAAATTAAAATTAAAATAACCAGAAAATATGTTTTACAATCCAAAAATAAAAAATTATTTTCTATTCTTAAAAATCAAACAGAAACTAAAGTGTCTTGTTTTCTGATAATATATTTAGGGTTATTTAATTGCAATTTTGGGGTGGTTTTAAAAATAATTATACAAATATAGAGGATGATTGAAAATAAAATATTAAAAATAAAAATTATTTTAAAAAAATAATGGGAATGAAAATTTAAATACACTCTTTTTAAAAACATTTTGTTTTCAAATAGTTTTAAAAAATCTATTTAGGAAACAACCTACAACTGATTTCATGCATTTTTGTTTTGAAAAACAGACAACTCTTTTTGAGAATTAAAAATCTATGCCTTAAAATAATAAAAATCTATATATGGAAGCTTTTTTTCTAGTATTAGTCGAATAAAGATATTATTTAAAAATTATTAAAAATTACTATTTTATTTTTTATAAAATTAATATTTTTTTTAAAAAAATAGGATCAATAAATAATTTAAATTTGAAACAACTGGCTTGTGGTAAAATATTTATTCATTACAATCATTTATGATTCTAAATTTAAAAATAAAACAAAACTATAAAACACTCTTTAATTTAAAGGGAAGTTGCATCTTCTAAAAGCGGCTTTAATTTGAAATAAAACCATATATTCTAAATCCATATTTAAATTCATTTCTAACAATTGAAATGAAAATATATGTTCTAAATATGATTTTTACTCTCGTAATGAATCCCACCTTATATACTATTTCAAACTTTTTTATTTATTTAATTATTTTATATTAAAATTAAATAATTTAAATCGTAAAAATAAAAATAATTTTTTTTTTCTCAACAACCTTTTTAATCTTTCTTGAGTTTTTTTTCGAGAATCAATTATGTTATTTAAAAAAATATAGTTTTACTTGAGATTTGCAAGTATGGCTTCTGAATCTGTACTCAAAATTGAACGGCCAATTTAACCCAAAGTTGGAGGATGGAAGCAGGGTGGCACCGTGCCAGAGAGTAGGGTAGATCTGTGTATCACCACCGTTTTAGAGGGAGAGATGAAGAATCTGGGCAGAAACAGAGTATGGAAGAAGAAAGGGTTTTACAACACAACCTCACTCCTTTCAATCTCCCTCCTCATCTTTATCTTCATCTTCATATTCATCTCCTACACTTCCCACATTCCCAATTCTCTCCTTCCCATCTCCAGAACCTCCCAATGCACCCCACAAAACCTACCTGGACAAAGGTTCCTCTGGTACGCTCCTCACAGTGGCTTCAGCAACCAGGTCTCCGAATTCAAGAACGCCATTTTGATGGCCGCCATTCTCAATCGAACCCTAGTCGTTCCGCCCATTCTGGATCACCATGCGGTTGCTCTCGGTAGCTGCCCCAAGTTTAGGGTTTTGGGTCCCGGAGAGATTAGGCTTTCGGTTTGGAATCACGTCATCGACCTCCTTCGGAGTCAGAGGTGAGTATTTCCTCTCCTTTTTTTTCCCCTTTTGTTTGCCGGAATTGTGGGATTGTTAAAATCGTGCGAAATGGTTTGGATTCGGGAAGAACGGAAGTTGGTGAATGAGATTTTGAGGGTAACATCATGGTGATGTCGAATTGTAGCAGAAAATGGAGGCGATGGTTGAGATGTTACTCATGGCAGTGGTGGTGATGGTGTTGTTTGCTATGAATTTACAATGCTTTTCTCAATTCCTTGTTACCATGATCTGGAAACAACATCTTACCTACTTGTGATTTAGAAATCCGATTTAAAGTTCGTATGAAAT
This sequence comes from Vitis vinifera, assembly GCF_030704535.1. Classification (NCBI taxonomy): domain Eukaryota; kingdom Viridiplantae; phylum Streptophyta; class Magnoliopsida; order Vitales; family Vitaceae; genus Vitis; species Vitis vinifera. The sequence continues at coordinate 5,714,534 of NC_081806.1, read as the reverse complement.
TCCAATTCCATTTGTTCAGGTTGCTTCTTGGAAATTGATATATCAGGAGAACTGTTGAATTTCTTAAAATTAGATTTCGGTTTTTGCTAACTTTGCTTATGTAGTTTGATGGAGGAAGAAACAATAAATGTATATGATTCAAAGGGATAGAAAGGAGCATTAGAATATTTAAGGATGGAGTCCATCCTTAACTTCTGTTGCTCACTAGTTAACTGATGAATTTCTCAGGACTAGATTTTTTTATGGTATTTCTATTTAATTGGGTGCCTGAATTTGGGTCTTCAGAAATTTTATCCTTTTTTTGCACACTGGTTGCAGGTATGTCTCCATGGCTGATATCATTGATCTTTCTTCACTGGTGTCCATTTCGGTGATTCAAGCCATAGATTTCAGGGATTTCATATCTTTATGGTGTGGTGTGAATGTTGATTTTGATTGCTTCGATGAATCAAATGACCAGTCATCTTTGCTTGACAGCCTAAAACAATGTGGGTCTCGACTATCAGGACTTGATGGTAATGTAGATAAATGTATATATGCTTTAGATGAAGATTGTCGAACTACTGTTTGGACTTATCAGCAAAATGATGATGAGGTTTTAGATTCTTTCCAACCCGATGAACAACTGAAGAAGAAAAAGAAAATTTCATATATCAGAAAGCGTCGAGATGTATATAAGACACTTGGACCTGGTTCCAAAGCTGAATCAGCTACTGTTCTGGCATTTGGAAGCCTTTTCACAGCCCCATACAAAGGGTCGGAGCTATATATCGATATCAATGAAGCTCCTAGAGATCAAAGGATAAGTTCTTTGATTCAAAAGATTGAATTTCTCCCATTTGTCCCCCTAATAACAAGTGCAGCAAAGGAGTATGCTATTGAGACAATAAAGGGTCCTTTTCTTTGTGCGCAGTTAAGATTGTTGGACGGACAGTTCAAGAACCATTGGAAAGCTACATTTTTGGCATTGAAAAATAAGGTTGATTCTTTAAAGAAGGGTCCTCTCCCTATTAGTATTTTTGTGATGACTGATCTTCCTGAAGCCGACTGGCATGGAAGTTACCTAGAGGATTTGGCAAGAGATTCAGGTTCAGTTAAGTTGTATGTTCTGAGAGAAAAAGACGAGTTGGTGATACGAACTGCGAAAAAACTCATTGAGTCTGGGCATGGCATGAGGCTTAAGCAGCAATGCCCTCCTCAGGTATTACCTGATATCCTTTTATACATAGAGGAAACTGTTTGCAGCTGTGCTTCTCTTGGTTTTGTTGGGACTGCCGGATCAACTATTGCGGAGGGTATAGAGGTGATGAGAAAATTCAACATATGTCCAAGTCACAGTCAAACTGCATTGTAACCGGCTGTGTTGGATATAATAGGTTGTAGTTCATCCATGAGTTCGGAAGGGCTTGAAATCAATACTTCCCAGCTTGAATAGACTGACTCCTCCATATAAGGTCCCGTTACAGTAGCGAATTCACATACGCATTTAGGTCTCATCATTTTGTACCCGAGTCCCTTCCATTGCTTTTAACCTTGGTCCAATGTTTTTTGTACTTGGGTCTTATGGTTTGTTTTCTCATCCAATAGTTTAGATTTTATCATGTATCTTCATTCTGTAACCTAACATTTGTCTCAGTATAATTGCAGTGACATATTAAAGAACTAACAGTCTTCAGGCAAATAACGTCTGTTCACGATAGACAACATGCTAGAATAGAATTTCTGGTTTATTGAAGAAAGGAAGAACTATCGCCCATCTCAGGATTCTCACTCTGCCGAGGATTCAGTTGGTGGGTTCGCCCACACAAAGAAAACACGGTGGTCAGTTACATTTCAGAGGTCCTATTACTGTGTTCAAACGATCAAGATAGAGACACAGGCACAGCAGCTGTGCGTGATTCTTCAATTGTAAGTTAATGGAGTAGGTTTTCAGGGCATTTTAGTTTAAGTATTAAAATTGTTAGATAAAGTTAACTTTCAGTTTTTTTTAAATTATTAAATTCACATATTTATTCTCTTAGTTTTAACTAATATTTATCATCATTAATTTTAACTTATATTTATTTTTATTAATTTTAAGTAACAAATTCATTTATTAAATATTTAAAAGTATTATACATACATAAGATAATTACAAAATATCTACTATAAAAAAATGAGTTATGAATGTGAAGTTCTTATACTAAAATATACTCTTTTTAATTAGATGAGTAAATGAGACAAAAAAAAAAATTGAAATTAAGAATAAGTTAATTATTTTGACTTAATAGTTAAAATTAGTTTTAATTTTAAGTTGTGATATTAAATTATTTAATCAAATATATTTAATTTATTTACTAACTTAAATTAAATTATGAAATCATATTAAGTCATTAAATTAATTATCAAATATAATTATTTTGACTTAATAATTAAAATTTATTTTTAATTTAAGTTATGACATTAATAGATTTTTTTTCACTTAAATCTTAAAGCAAAGTATTTTAAGATTTAAAATAAAAATATATTAAAAAAACAAATAAATTTCAAAATGACTTGAATTTTTAAACACTTTTCTTTAAACTTAAGTAAAATAGAATAAAATAAAAAAACAAAGAGTTTAGTACCACAAAATCAACGACTTCATAAATTCTCAACTCATCATCTTTACCTAATAATGGATTTAAAAGGGTGGATGAAAGCAAGATTATCCTCTGCCATGATTAACTAACCATGGGAGGCACTGCTAAACCTTCTATTGTAAGTGAAGCTTGTAAAACTTGTTTTAATTAATGTTGTATGAATTTTGTTATGATGTGACATCTAACATCGAATAGAAGAAAAAGTTCTTAATATTATATAAGTATAAACTTCTTTTAACCCTATAGACACATTTTAATTTTAACCCTATAGACACATTTTAAAAATTGTAAGGGCCCTTTGGGTCAAGAGCAGGTAATATTTATATGATTGGGTGCAGGTCATTTTAAATGGTATTAGAGTTGATCATTAACCTTGATATAGGGGTTTGTTTGGTCCAGTGTTTATATGTTTGGTCCCGCAATCCAATGGGACACAACCTCTGCATAGAGGGTGTTTGTAACATCTCATATGGAATAAAAGAAAATTTCATAGCACTATATAAGTATAGACTTCTCTTAATTTTATAAAGACGTTTTAAAAATCGTGAGGGCTCATTTGGATCCAGAACAGAGAACAGACAAAATCTACACGATTGAATATACGTCGTTACACATAATATGAGTTATACATTATGACCACATAATATGAGTTATATATTATGACATGGTCATGGACCCATGGTACGAGTCACACATCATGACATGGATTATGGCATGAGTTACACATCATGGCTCAAGCCATAACACATGTTGCAGCACATGTCATGCATCATGCCATGGGACCCAACATTTGCTGTGACCCAATTAGTTAGGAACCATGAGCAGAGGAAGTTAATGTTGAAGTTGATGCATGGCACGGGTCCTGCCATTTTCTGTGACCTAATTAGTTAGGAACCATGAGCAGAGGAAGTTAATGTCAAAATTGATGTTGATAAAGAAGGCAAGAGCTTTGATTGGCCTTTTAAATGTGAATGCCTCAGGCCAGGTAGAGAACAAACAACGCTCAAGTGGATAGAGTCGAAAACATGGAGGCAAAGAGATCCTTTGGAAGTCAATAGCCTGATGATGAAGGCATTGCCATGGTCTAGCAGATTAGTTTGCAATTTTGCATCAATGGCCAAGATTAATAACCAGCAAAGTTAAGGCTCTGCGGGTGGGTTTCATTGACAAAAAATGAAACCCATAAATAATAATAACTAATTCCACCATTTATTCCTCTGCCCCTCCTAATTATTTTCATTATAAACGGAAAATAGAAAATAATTTAATAAATTATATATTAAAAAAAAGGTTAAAAAGGATGAAATACTCTTCATATTTGTGAATTTATCTATTCTCATATTTTTGTTTGAAGAGTAACTTATTTTTTATATAAATGCCCTTATCTATTTCAAATATTTACAATAAAATAATAAGGATATTTTCGTCAAAATGAGGTCAAAAAATAATGAAGGTTTAGATTTCCAAAATTGGGTTTATAATAATTTTTTAAAATCAAATAACCTGTATTAAAATAGCATAGATGGTAAGAATAAAAATATATTATTTTTAATTCTTAATTATATGTTATTAGTTCATTAATTTTTGTTTATAAATAGGAAAAAAAATTATTTATTATTTGCATGGTGCCAAAACTAATTTGTATAGGACATGACAAATCTTAATCTTACCTTCCAACACACCTATATATCTCGGTTGGTGAGTATTTATTAAATGTTTTGCTTTCACTATCATTCAAATAAAAATTGATAGAGTACATGACATTTAAATCCTCAATGGAAAGAGAGGGTGGACCGAATAGTTAATTTTTGTTTATTAATTTGGTAGATGAGAAACAATTATTTTGATATAAGAAATTTTGAGGACTTTGCCGTATTGTTAACTTGACAGGTTGAGGATAAGTCGCCTCTATCTTAACTCGTCTTATAATTAATTGTATTCTTATTCTTATTTTTATCTCATATTGGATGGGTGAGTGAAATTATTCATCCCATCATCCTTCCTAATTTTATAATTTCGATAAAGATTAATTATTATTTAAAAGTAAATAATGAAATTATATGTGAGTTAATTATAAATACGGAGCTAAACATTTAATCGTGAATGAGGGTTTTTTGTCCAAGTATAATAATTTTAAAAAAATTAAAAAAAATGTTCTCTTAAAAATATTTTCAAACTAGTTCAATTCACTTGTGCCCGTCTTTAGGAAAAATAAATTTAATATAAAGCATAATTTAGCATACTAATAGTGGAGTTGTGTTTTTAGAATACATGTTTCATATAAAAAATCAATTTACTTTTTATATTGAATTTGTCTTTTCAAGAAAATTTCATATTTATAATGAATTTGTTTTTTGAAAAGACAAATTCTTTGTAAAAAAATAAATTTCAACATTAAATTACTTATTTTTGGAAGAGATAAGTTTTACGTAACAAATAAGTTATTTTTATTTTAAAATGATGATTTTGACATACTAAAATATTTCTTACATTAAATTCATCTTTTCAAAACATAAATTTTATGTAATAGATTTTTCTTTTCTTATTTTGAGGGCAACTGTAATTTAATAATATTTTTAAAGGAAAAAGATTCCAAAGTCGAGCCCTCTCATTTTCAATTCTATTTAATTAAGAATGATTCATATATGAAAAGTTCATTTGACAATAAATTTAAATAACATTTTTAATATAAAAAAAACAAATTTTAAATGACATTTTTAATAGAAAAAAACGTTGTTCAAGCAAAATCAGATCATCTTCATGATTGTGAACAAGGATTTGGTTGACTGAAACAACAATATTGCAGAAAACAATGGTGCTCCTCCACTCCCAACTAAAATATAAATAAATAAACCAACATGGGTTTAGATAATGATTAAAGAAAAGCTTTGATGAATCATATTTTTAAGATGAAGTAGTCCTACACGTATCATACAGTTGACTCGAACGCTAGCATATGGTTTTTGACTGGCAGTGTGCAAATAATTTGAACACTTCAACGCAAGGAATATTAAATATTCTTGGTTCTAGAATGTGTGATATTTGAAACTTGAATAGAATTAACCGAACCCAAAATAGACTAAATGGGAAACTTAAAATAATGGAATTAGGGTACTTATTGGATTAGTATGGCTAAGACGTGATCTAACACCGCCCTTAAATTAGATCTTGATGTAATAGGGACCGATGTCCTACCTTTAGGATTTTATTGTCGAACTTTGCTTAAGATGCATTTAAAATAGAAAAAATGGAATTAGGGTACTTATTGGACGTGATCTAACACCGTCCTTAAATTATATCTTCTTGATGTAATAGGGATCGATGTTCTACCTTTAGGATTTTACTATCGAACATTGCTTAAGATGCATTCAAAACAGAAAAAATAGGGAAATTAAAAAAATGGAATTAGGGTACTTATTGGCTTAGCGTGACTCATACATGATTAAACATTGTTCTTAAATCCCCTTGGTGTGATGAAAGATTCATGTCCTACCTCTAAGATTTAACAACCAAAACCTAATCTAAGGTGCATTCTTTGGGCAAGGTAAAATATAGTTTATGCAATAAAAAAAAGTTAAGACTTTAAAGAACCTCCAAAAGATGCGTGGAGAGAAGTTTGGCTACGACGATAAGAAGGTTATAGATTGAGATGTTGTTATGCAAATTCCTTTTTTTTTTTTTTTTTACACACAATTTAGGGAAAAGTTAAATTATGCTTTGGTTCTCAAATAGTATTGGAAAAAAAATGTTTCTGTGCAAAAAAAATTAAATTATTTAAAATTTTATATATTTTTAAATTATTTAATCCTTATGAAAAAAACGTTAAAATAAATTAAATCAATTTAAAGTAATATATAAAAATAATTTATTGATTTTAAATATATTTTTTCTCTATTTTCATTTTTCAGCATTTTTCTCAAATTTTTTACAGTATTATGGTTGACAGAAGAAATAGCATTATAATTGTGATATCTGCGTTGAAAGGGTGGGTGCCGGGTGTGCCGAGCAGTAGATACAAAATGGAAAAGAAGCATCCCGTGAAAATGAAGTGCTGATTTTTCCCTTTGACGGTCCTACGCCCGCCTGACGGGGGAAAGGCAGAGGATGGTGCCATGATCCACATATTTCAAGCCGACTCCTGTTGGAAAAGGTACAAATGATGGGATAGAAAGAAAGAATTCATGCCCGCAGAAAGGAAAGTCTGCCGCTTTGGTTTTGCTTAATGTCTTTCTACCTGCCAGACAATCAGACAATCAGACAATCCTTACTAGTTTTCTCACATTTCTATTATTTTTTTTTGACTTTCCCTTTGTTACCAGCAACATCAATGGCGTGGTAATCGGGTGGTGTTTATTTTTTGAACTTAATTTAACTTAACATTAAATACAATTAAATATTATTTTTAGTATTAATTATTTACTTTTTATTATTTTATTTTGTTAAGTATTAAGTATTAGTGCGTGAGGTCGTGTTGAAATTGTGTTCGAATTGTTTCAAAAGATATTTTTAATATTTAATGAAAAAGCTAAATATTTTAACTTTTTTTTATATGAATAAAAACTTCTTAAAATAAATAATAAGTAAAAAAAAAAAGTTAAGAAATAAAAGCAAATAGTATTTAACATTAAGTTAAAAAAAAAGGCCTAAATCATTTCAAGAATGTTTAAATTAAAAATTAAAAGCAATAGAATAACTGAATTTTTTTGATAATTTGGCAATGTTATGCCATTGGCAAAGTTATACAAAAAATAATAATAATAATAAATATCCAAAAATAAATATTATTTCTTAAACTCATTAGGGGTATTTTCATTCATTGAGTTGTGAGAGTGAAAATAAAACTGGTTTTGAAACATAGCGACAATATTCTTGGTAAAGACTCGGTAAAAATATTAAATTTTTTTTTCTAACATTGTAATGTTGTTCATTCATTTGTCTTGAACAAATTGAAAAAATTTATTTTAGTTTGAAATTAGAGTTTTTATTGCAACAAGATTAATGTCACATATATTTTTTGAAGTCTTTTAAATATTGTTTGCAACAATATAATCCTTTTTTTTTTTAAGTTACTAACATGTTTTTCAATTTTATTTTTTTTTATCAATTGTAATGGGAGCAATGACTTTTCTAAGAGAAGTCCATACCTTCGATATCAATTTCAACACCAAATATTGTATTCAAAATGTTTTCTTCCATGGTCCCTAAAAGTCATGAAGTGAGTCGTCAATCATTGATGATCCATTATTGTGTCAATAGAAGTTTTAATGCAAATAATATTAATTTAAGAACATAAAGATAAAACGATCACATATAAAAGTACATGCGGTTTTAACGTGGTTTGATCAACTAAACTTATATCCATAAATGAAATAAAAATTTTCTATTATATTATAATAAATATTATAGAAAATAGAACTAAATACAATTACTGATTTTCAAAACATCTCATATTTTCTCATTTCTTATATCAACCAAACTCTCTTATTCAACCAGTATATCTCATTCATCCTTACAGCTTTATCTACCTCCTATATTGTCTACAAGTCCATTTCCATCTCATGACTTTTTTTTTTTTCATAACCTAAAATATGTATAGACGTGTTTCCAACAACTTTCCTTATTATATAAGGAAATACAATATTACAATAATATATTAACTTAGAAAACGTTGTACATATTATTTTTTACAAAAGAAAAAAAATGAAAAGTGAGAATTGAAGAGGAGGGCTTTAAACATAGCAAATAATGCAAAATGTGTAAATTAAAGAGAGAAAGGCATTAAAGGCCAGGTTAGTACAAATAAAATTTACCCATGGGGAGAATTATCTTTTGGGGGTAGATGAACCCCCAAATTAACAAAAGGTCCATATAACTTTTCAAATTGAGCCCAAGACCCAATGAAAGTATGGAAATTGAGTTGAAGGATATCATCCTTCAGTATTTCCAAAAATGTCCTTTGTTGATTTTGAGAAAAAAATCAATATTTTTGAAAAATACTTTTATTTAACTTAATATTTTTTATTTAATTTAATATTTTTTTAAAATACTTTAATTCTACAAATTAAGAGAATCGGAATGATATTGAGTAGTAATAGAATGGACACTTCACATTCAAATTTTGGTTTCATTAAATATGATATAGAAGTTGAATGCTCTTGCAGCTTCCCAAAATCGGAAAATGTCAAGGTAATATAATGATACTTAATAAAGTTCAAATCGGAACCATTTAATATATATGAGAAGATCTAACTCATTAAAGTACAATATAAATAAATGAGATCAAAGTAAGAAAATAAACAAATAAAATTGTGTACAAAATAAGAAGAATTGAAAATATATACGTGACATCACTTAATTGATGATATTTTATAAATACATTTCAGGACCCCAAAACCTAATTTATGAGCAAAGCTCCAAGAAGCTTTACCTGGAAGCTGGGTATATATATCAATGTATGCGTAAAAAAATGTCATCACAATCCAATTTAATTGCCTTTACTATGGATTGCAGTCCATATCAATGCATTTAACAACCATTGTCGTTTTAGTGCCATTGATTCATACACACTAAGCCATTATGAACATTTGTATAATAATGGTAATAACAAGCAGACCTTCGTAAGTTTATTCATTTTTTAAGCAACCCATTTTTCATAATAATATTATCTTTATTAAAAAAATCTTAATATCTACTTATCTTTCACAAACTGTTACAAATAACAAAAATAGGTAATAAAAAAGAAAAAGAAAATTAAAAACACACAAATTAACATGGAAAACCCTAAATGAGAAAAATTATGAATAAAAGAAAATGAATCCACTATATCAAAAGATTGATACAAAATGAGAGAAATATGAATTATTACAATATATATATAGAGTAATTAATAAAATTGGTCCATATTATTATTATTTTTATTAAGCATTAAAAAGTAAAAAAAAAATCAATATATTACTATAGCCCCCCGTATGGGGCTTGTTTTTTTCATTTGCTGCAGGTCACACTTTTTGCCAAGTGGAGGGCTCTTAAAGAGTCAGATGCTGCTTCTTGGTTGGGTGGTCAGTGAATCAGGTAGTAGGTTGGAAATGCAATGGGGTGGAGACACCTGTTGAAGGATATTCAAAAGAGCTTTTGGGCTGTTAGAGTGGGGTTTGGTTATTCTTTTGAAGTGTGAGGGGGACCCCCCTCTCTTACCATGAATCCCGGCCAGATGGGACAGGCAGCCATGAAGCTGAGGGCTTGATGCCGGCTGTAGCAGGCGTGCAGCAGCAGGGAGAGTGGTTGGGCAAGCCATGCTTGCTGATCAGTGAATAGGAGGGCAGAAGAGTGGCTTGCAAAGGAGGACACCAAGAAAGAAAGAGAGGAAGGGGGGAACGGCGGGAGAGGAAGGGGGGAACGGCGGGAGAGGAAGACAGGGGGAATAAGGAAAAAAAGACATTTTTTTGGAGAGATAGGAGAAGAATCAGTCAGATTTGATTATCTCTTACTTTATCTTATCTTATTTTTTAGGATCACCTTACGTTTCTTGCTGATATTCAGAATAGTGTTTTGATTGCCTAAGGAGGTAAACCTGTTTCGGACTTTTGTTTATTTGATCTTTGTCTTCTCCTGTATGAGCTGCATGTCAGATATATTTTGTGTTTGTGTGTTAAGTTCATTGAGATCCTCCCACCAGGCTCTTTTGAAAGCTCTTTTGGTCTTCGTGATGCAGAGCTTGGTTTTAGTGGTATTATCTTCCCTTATACATTGCTCTGTTCTTCTTCTTTTTTTGTTCTTTTTCTTTTTCTCCATCTTTCCCCTCTATTCTTGGCATTTTCTGGAGAGGAGATTCGTTAGCTTGAGGGTGAAGCAAAGTAGCAAACTACCTGGGTATATTTTGCAGAGTGAGCAGGGAAAGAGCTTGTCAGTTCGATCCAGTTTAACTTGTCCAAGCAAAGGCTTCATGTTCCCATGATGAATAACACAGTTACCACATGCCTATGCCTTCTTCACTGTTCGCGTTAGCCATACCTATTTCCTCACTCAAGCTTGCAGGAATCAAGCATCCTCCACCACACCCATTTTCCTCTCATTCATTCTCCATCCCACTCCCTCACTTACATGGAGACTCACGGGTGCATGCTACCCTTCACTCCTTCACATACTCATTAAATCCACTCACCCAAGCCTCCATATCCATACAACCCATACCCATCCTTCATGCTACTCATAACCGTGTTCTACCATACCCATGTGTACACCCATTTAACCATACCACCAAACCCGTTTCTCTCTCTAAACCTTCACCTACTTGTGGGATCCTCCCTAAAAAAAATGCTACATAGCTCATTCCACCCGAGGAGGAATTATGTCAGGCCGACGTCCCACCTTCTCCGGATGTCTCACATCCGGAATTCTGTCCGCCAACGTCCCACCTTCTCCGGGTGTCTCACATCCAGAATTCTGTCGTCCGACGTCCCACCTTCTCCGGGTGTCTCACATCCAGAATTCTGTCCGCCGACGTCCCACCTTCTCTGGGTGTCTCACATCTGAAATTCTGTCCGCCGACGTCCCACCTTCTCCGGATGTCTCACATCCGGAATTCTGTCCGCTGACATCCCACCTTCTCCGGATGTCTCACATCCGGAATTCTGCCCAGGCCGACGTTCTACCTTCCTCGCGTATTTCACATCCGGCGCCTAACGCCGGATGGGAGAGGGCGATTCAACTTCCCCTGTCAGACATGTCCGGATCCTCTGATAGCGCTTACCCGAAGAGCATCCGCAGCCGACAATTCAGATTCCTCGGACAACTTGGCTCGTCAGACACTCACGATCCGCCGAATCCATTTACGCCCAGAATCAAAAAGCAAACTCCGATAATACTGACGACCAAGTCTCCTGAACTGTCATTCTCTCTATGTTTCATCCTTATTTGTTTTTTTTATGAATAATCTCTCATACTCCTATTTCTTACATCTTTTTCAAATTCAAGCTATTAAATAGTTTTCCAATCTCCTAACCCTTTCAATAATTATAGTTTTTTTAAATTCTCATCCTTAGGGTTTTAGGTCCTAAAAATCACATTTTTACTAAAAATTGGTTGCCACTTTCTTTCTGGCAAGCCATTTTCACACCTCCTCTGTTTTAAAAAAATGTTTTGAAATAAGCAAAAAATCAAATTTTGTAATTCTGAATAATGGAATTTACGGATTTGGTCAGTGCAAAAATAATCGGGCTTTGGTGGAGGCCCCACATACATGATCTTATGATCAATTGATTGATTTGATTGATTGACTTGGTTATCATACATGATTTATTTATCCTGCTCTCTGACATGCATGCTATTATTCCTTAATTGTGCACTAACCCTCTCTCTTGATAGTGCATGATGACTTATTGTCGAGGTACGTACCCACTTTCCATCTGATTATTGTCTATGCATATTCGAACTCTCATACGTGCATGATCACTTTGGGTATTCATCGATTTACTTATCAATTGCCATGATTGCTTCACTTTATTAGTAGAGACTCGTTTTTAGGGACTTAGAAGGGTATTACGGTTTTTTACCGTACCTTCCTGATAAGTAACCTGACCTTCGAACCCGATCCGGTTTTTCGTAGACCACCTTTTCTAAAATAAGGAGTCACACTTAGGGTTTTTCTTTCTTATTTTGTTTACCTTTTGATTCGACTCATGGTAGCTTAGCTTTAAAGGCGTATCAACAAAATTTATACCTTGAATACTATTACTAAAGTAGCCAAGCTACTATAGCATAGTGGTTCTAGGATCATTCACTGGGAAGGGTTTTCGCAAACACAAGTGATGTTCAAATTAGGAAAATAGGTGATTTTCTTATGGATGTTAGCTTTAAAAGAAGATGTAAATGTTTTAGAAAGATTTAAACTAATCTAAGCTAACATTAAAGACTAAAATGAAAGGGTGTAAAAACAAGTTTCTCAAAGATAGGATAGCTATGCTTTGGCTCTTATGCAAATTGGAAATCTCAGGATAGGCTCCTCGCGTTGGGGTTGCAACTATGGTGATGCTTGCTTCCCGAACCGGTATGGATTTAGCAAATCAAGTTTTAATCCTTTAAAATGGCAAAACAGATGGTAGTGAATTTCATCAATGGTTATTCACCTTAGACTTCCTTTGAATGGCTCGTAAGAGATAACTAATGGTCTAAAGCCAAAAGCTTACCAAATATTGGCAACTCAAAGTCATTCCAAGTGATAAACTCACCTTTCAATGGCCATTGAAATTGGTTCTAACGGATTAATGCAAAACTTGGAATTGAAAACCTCACCTTCCAATAGCTCGTAGGAGATAACTAATGGATAGAAATCCAAAAGCTTATCAAGTATTGGCCGTTGGAAGTTGTCAAAAGGAAATAAAAACCAAACTTTGCATTAATGAACCATTAATGAAAAACGACTACCTTACCTTTCGGGTGCGAGAAATTTCCATGGGATTGCATCCAAGCTATCACATAACATCCATACTTTAAGAAACTAAAAGTTTTAGCCAATCATCCTCTGAGGAAAAGCCCTCAGAGGCTGTTTGGCTACTAAGAAAATAGAAATGGGGAAGAACAGGAGAAGAGAGAAAAACAGAGCAAGGCTCTGTATATTCTATATATTGATCGATGATAAATTACAACGGATGCAAGGGAATATATATAGAGAATTTTTTCCAATCCTTCCTAGCTAAGAAATCTTATGATTCGTGGATTACAAGGAGAAGAATGGAAATTTATACAAAAATATCTAAAAGAAAAGATCTCGTGTGGAGTCGGCAGAAACAGGGGAAAATTCGCACGTTGGAGTTCCAATTTCGCACGTTGATTTGAGGTGTGCGAAATTCTCGCACAGTGGACTGAGGAATTCGCACCTTGAACAGTGGTGTGCGAAATTGTCCCTCAGCTTGATGCAGTTATCTTCCAAAAGCCATATCTTTCTCAATTCAGCTTCAAATCGTACATGGTTTGAACCGTTGGATTCTTGACTTTCTGAGCTTTGAAATGGTATATAGCATGTAGAAAATGGACTTCGGGAAGTGCTCCAAAAGTGCCAAAGAAGACTGCAGCTGCTGTCCTCTGTTTTCCTCTTTGCTTCTTTTAGCTTCTCTTTGCTTCTCTTTGCTTTTCTCCTTTTGTTGGCTTGCTTTGGTGTAGCTAAAACCTTGCTTTAACTTGTCCAAGTAGTTCCTCCATCATTTGGCATGCTTGAATTGATTCATAAGCTGATATAAACATGTAAACTTGCCACAAAATGGTTAAAACCAATTACTAAGGACCTTAATGAATTAATTGGGTTAAATGAATATGATTACTACACAAAGGTGCTTAAAATCATTATAATTAGGTCTACAAAATAGCACTTTTTGGTAGTAATCACCTTTTTAAAAATAAAACAAAAATAAGTGGCGACTCCAAGTCATTTTTCCTAATCAATAAAGATCATTTTTTCAAATAAAAATCAAGCTCGCCATCGAGTGAGAAACGCATGAGCCGAAATGCGGGGTTCACAATTACTCTTTCTAAAAAACAGACCCTTAATCTTTTTCTTATTATCCTCTTAAAAATTAATCTTTTTATTTATTAATTTGAAAAACAATGAATTTAAATTAATTTTCAAGATAAAGCTCAAGGGTAAAAGAAATTCAAGTATATAAAATAACATTATGAAAAACACCTTTTGGTATATTTCAAAAAAAAAAAAAAAGGAAAAATAGCAACTCAATTATTCAAAATTCGTGTATTTTTATTAATTTGAAAATATTTTTATCCAATATATTTTTTAGAACGCCTTTTTTGTTTGCGTAAAAAAATGGACTTACCGAAAACTCTTTGTTTTTTTTTTTTTTTTTTTTTTAACGTCGTTCTCCGAACACAGAAAAACCTTATCTGCGATGACTTTTTCTTTCAATATTGATTATAAAAAGAAAAAAAAAATTGGAATCCTTGCGAAAAGAATGATTCGGCGAATGAGATTGAAAGAGAAAGAGAGAGAGGGATGGGCTGGGATCATGCGCTGGAGATTGAAGGCCTCCCATTTTCCATATAAGGCAAAGATAAGTGACAAATTTTAAAATTTTTTATTTTGAAAAATATTATTTAATTATTTTTTATAAAAATATTCACTATCATTTACTATTTATAATTCAATTCAACTAATAAATTAAAACAGAAATTTTATTCTACCATAAATATTATTTTAAGTCAATTAAATAAGAATTAAAAATTAAATTTCTCTTAATTTCATATTGAAAATTAATTTAGATTAATTGGTTTTGAAAATAAGAAATTAATTGATTTTTCCTTCTTTTTTTCTTTTTATTAAGATTTAAAAAAAATTAACAAATTTAATTTAGGAAAATTTGATGTAATATTTTCCTAAATATAAACTAAAAGTCTACAATTTGTTATTACCTTGTAACAAGATTAAGATTACAAATTCTTTAAAATGATCCCTTAGGTGAGTAAAAGCAAGAGAGTAAATGGTGTTTGTTTTTTTACTTAATTTTAAATAAAACCTTAATGCTTAATAGTGTTAAATATTAAGTTGTTTATTTTTATAGTATTTTATTTTATTAAGTATTAAAAAGTAAAGAAAAACCAATATATTATATTTTTTTATTTTGAAAAAGTTACATATTTTGGTTTTTTCTATTTAGTAAAAATTTTATAATAAATTATAAAAAAAATAGAAAAACAAACAACTTAAATTCTAAAAACAAATTATTTTCAACAAAAAGTCAAAAAAACAAACACCATCTTAAGTTTATTTTGAAATTGTTGTCATCCAACAAAAATTGTGGTTTCTTTATAAATTAAAAATCATAATTCTAAAATATATTTCTAAATACTTACCCAAGCTACTATTTTAAGATGTTGTTTCTAAACTTCTAAAGCCTCAAATACAAGTCACAGCCTCTAGCAATTTTCTTTTTCCTTTTTTCTTTTTTTTTTAAAAAAAAAAGGATAAAGGCATGTGGCAAGAAGGAGGTAATTTTGAATATTTTTTTAAAAGTGAACCTAATCCCGTATTTTAATAGCCATGAGGGTCACTTTAAACCTGAACTCTATATCATTTGGATGCTAAAAATTTTGATTTTCTTTCGAAAAGTTTTATGCCCTTGATTGATGAAACTTGTAGCCTAATTGATAAAAGTCAAAGATTAGTTTTATCCAATTAATAGAATACTATAAATAAATGTTCAATACACGTGATGTGTTTAGAAGACAACTTATAAAGTCTCCATAAAAAATGCAAATGTCAAAAGCCGTGGATGTAGTCAATCAAAAAATAAATTAACTAATTATGAAAAGTAATTAAGTACATAAACTTACCTCAACATAGATGCTACATCACCAATTCTTCTCAAATCTTAAGATAGAATTTAAGAATTGAAGAATATCTTCATAGAGTAATGTGATATCATCAATTTATGCAATTATATGCATATTATAAAGAACAAACTCTAATGGTAGAGTCTAGCCAATTAAGAACATGGATTTTTTAATTTTAAAATAATTGAAAAAGCAAGATCCACACTTGAGTGCTCTTATAGGCTTTACTTGCCATGTTTTAGCTCACCATGTAATTTTGTGTTTTCTTCACTCAATTTCAAGTATGTTTTCTTGTAACAAAATTTACATGCCTATGTGATGATTTTGTATTCCCATTATGCTTACCAATATGTCCTTATACATACCTAACATGTCAATTACCTGCTTGATGCAACTGAACTTTTGAAGTCAAAAAATCTCATGGAAGTATGTAGATCCGTACTAATAATATTTAGAACAAAATTGTCAACCTATATGTTAGATCAAGGTTTAGTTAATCTTAGTTTTAATGTTTATAAAATAATATTTAAAACTAATGATATCATTTTAAGTGTGATTAGGTAACAACATTTTCAAAGTGACAATTACAAAGATATATCAAACCAAATGAAATCAAGAAAAAGGAAAAAAAATATCTTAAGAAGAAGGTTCACCAAGATCATATTGTATAGGGTTGCTTTATTTGTTAATATATTAGGATTATAATGCACTACCTTTTTCATTTATGCATCTAACACTCCTAAGTTCATTTCGTGTTAAATTGACTTTATATTTTTTTTTTTCATAAATTGGACGAAAATTTGTTTTAAGGAAAAACCTAAATTTTAATTTGATTAAAATCTTTCTAAAAGGTTTTTCAAAAATTAAGGAGTTAATAGTTGGAGTTTCTTGGCCTCATTTTAATCTCAATACTTACATTTTCTTCAAGCTTGCTGAGGTACAAGGGAACCAATTAAGCCAGATAGGCTTAACTAGTTGAGGGGAGTCAAATCTCTTTATAAGGTCTAAAAGGTTGTTCTTAACCAATTAAGGTAGAGTCTCAATTAATCAAGAGCTGATTGAACTGGTTGATCGATTGATTAAGCTTTTATGGTCTAATGGTCACTTGCAATTCCTTAATGACTAGTTGGTTCAATTGGTTGGTTGGTCAATCCCAACGGTGTCTAATGGCTATTTTTAGTTTTCAACTCCTATTTAAAGACACTAAACTTAATGTATTGTTGGGCAAAGATTTTCAAATCTTAATTGAATTTTCTGTGAGTCTTAAAAAAGATACTTGAGTGTATTTTGTTCTAAAACTCATATTTCATCTTAGTGCATTTTTCAATCTTAGCTTAAATTATATTCTTTAAGTCAATTGATAAACTATGATTTTATTCTCATTAAATTATAAACCTTGTGAGGATTACCTAGAATTGAACTTTTTAGGAAGCTCAAGAGTAGCAAATCTCTTGAGAGGATCCATTGGAGCTATAATTCAAGGGTGATAATTTGAAGACGTTCTTTTTACAAGTCTTATTGTTATAAGGGTTCCTTAATATCATAATCTAAGTATAAAGTTTAAAAGTTTATATTAGAAGCTTTGTTAGCAAAACCTTTAATCAATTAGAGCTTGAGGAAAGTGAACGTAGATCGATTGTGATTTGCATTTCTCTATCTTTTCTCTTTGTATTTAATATGCAGTTATTTTTATTATATTTATTATATTATTGCATATATATGTTACTTATATTCTCAACTATTTAAATATGAAAAAAGATCAATACCCAAAATACTCTCCCTCATATTCTCTCGGGTGATTACTTTAGATTGATTAGTATGTAATTTTAACTCTATATCAAACTAATCTAGCTCACTAACAATTTTTACTAGTAATGGCACAAGAAACCAAAAAAAAAAAAGCCCATAATAAAAAACTATTCAAACTATTCCTCACCCACTATTCAAAACTTATTCCTCACCAACCACACCAACATGACAGAAACTATTTAGATTTTTATATTTATTATTATTAGCAATTATACATGTGACCTGCATACACTCGAGCAACATTACCAATGAAAAGCAAATTTGTGAAGCACAATTGTAATCAAAAGTAATAAGAAAAATACCAACAACTCACATAAATAAGATCAAAAGCTAACATCCAATCAATAATCCTTCAATAATAATGTCAAAAACTAATATTCAATCAATAATCCCTTCAAAAATAATGAATCTCACTTCACTTTTCTCTGTCACAAAATGACAAAGGCCATAATAAGAAAGAAGACAGCATGAAGAGACATGAGATGACTGGCTATATTCAAAGATTGAAATATCGGTTTTTACGGATATATCGGTACTTCAATTTTACGGATATATCGGAAATATCGGAGAAATATCGGTGGATATTTTTTCATAAATATCGGTGGAGTGAAAATTATTTAAAATTAATAGGAATGCTTGAAAAAACTTCAAAAAATGATAACATAAGTAAGAATACACATTTTAAAGTTATCTTGTAAGTGTAATTGATATATATATAATTAAGAAGAAAAATATCGTAAATAGAGATATATTGGTAGATTCGATATTTGAATTTTAAAAATAATATATATGAATTTTGAAAGTGTATAAAGTTAAAATTGAGTTAAGAAATATGAGATTGCAATAGTCCTTATACTAAGAAAGATATCGATGTAGTTTCAATATATTATTAGATGAAGGGAGTTCATCTTGTTGAAGACAGTATTTATTTTAAAATTTTTAAAATATTTTTATTAAAACATATTTTATTATATTTTAAATGAAAAATTAAATTAATTTATATAAAATATCTTATTTGAGATTTAATTTTTAAAATTTTATTAAAAATATGTGATAATAACTTTTTCTATTAATATTAATTTATTTAATAATAAAAATAAAGGTTGATAATTAATAATTATTTATATAGAGAGTGGAAAATTGTTCTCATGATTTTTTTACATATTTTATTATATTTTAAATGATAAATTAAATTAATTTATATAAAATATCTTATTTGAGATTTAATTTTTAAAATTTATTAAAAAATGTGATAACAACTTTTTTTATTAATATAAATTTATTTAATAATCCAAATAAAAGTTGAAAATTAATAATTATTTATAGAAAATTGTTCTCATGTTTTTTTTATTTTTTATTTTTTATTTTTTTATCTCCCCTAAATCTAAAAATAAAAAAAAAATAAAAAAGGCACCCACTTCTCTCTCGGGCATCAAGAACCCTTTTCTGAAGGTGTCTTCCAGCGAGAGAATCCCTAAAAAGCCCTATTTTCCTCTGCTACTCTCAAATCTCAATCCTCGCAGGTACTAATCTAATCATGTTATTATTAATTTTTTTTTTGCAACCCCCGTTTGATTCCCAAGAAAATCCATCCCCATTCGATTTCCGGGAAAATTCATCCTCGTTTGATTTCCGAGAAAATCCATTCAAAACTCCCAAAGAAAACCAAAAAAATTGCTTTTCTTTTGCTCCCTGTGTTTTCTGGATCTGTTTTAGGGGTCTCTTTGCTGTTGTGCCATTGGATTTAAATTTCACGAACCCTAAATCCACGATTTTTGAGCCAGGCTGAAAAACACAACTGCGCGGGCTGGACTGGTAGGAAATATCGCGATTTTTCTCCGATTTTTCGGTGCTTCACCGATATTTCGCCGATATATCGGCGATTTTGTCGATTTTTGGCCGATTTTTCCGTCCATCGATAATCGGTGCCGTTTATCGTTTCCATGCCGCCCGATAACCGATATTTCAACGAAATATCGGCGACATTTTCCGATTTTTCAATCCATGGCTATATTAATGTATGTATGTATGATATAGAAGCCTAAATTAGTTAAGTATCTAAGGATTTTTCAAACTAATTCAAAATCTAGAATTTTCCCACTTAAATTGAAACTTGAATTAATTATAGCACTGAATTCATCGTAAAAATTAGAAAGATTTTCATCTTCTTCCATTCTAATACTTTCAAACTTGATGGTCGACTAGTGGATTTTAGACAATTCATAACCAAAAGTGCATCTTATATATGATAAATAAAATATCTCAAACCTAAGTTTATATGTACTATTCACCTCAATGGAAATCTCCTTCCAAATTCAATAGAATTTCAAACTTGTTCTTCTTGTATTTTTAAAGAAAATTCGTATGAGCTTTTCTATGAATACTATACTTATTTAAATGCAAGAATTGTTCATGAATGATCCCATTGGTTGTAATTATATGAATCAAGAATCGAAAAAGATTAATTTTTAAATCTAATTTGCTTTGATACCAAGGAAAAATTTAATGTTCTTTCTTCATGAAACTATCAAAGGAAAATATTGAATCTATAATTTGGTTGATTAAGCCTAGATTTAAATTTTTTTTATTACCACAAATTTTTAAAAATATTTTTTATTTTTTTGAAAACAAAAAATAGAAACTATATCCAAACAAGTATTAGTTATTATGAATAATTAGTCAATTACATAATGAGTCACATGATATACATGCAAAACCACCTATAGAAAGAAAAAAAAAAGTACATAAATTTACTTGGTAGAATCACTATCTTCTCTCAAGGGCCTTCTTACTCTTTGATGGACATCTCAATTCCTTGTGGAAAGGATATAAACAACCATTAACTTTTTTAAGATCTTATTTAAGGATATCTTAGTAAGGTAATGATAAAGTGATATAATTGGTGCATCGTAAATTTACACGCTTAAGCAATATTCTCAGGTCAAGTTGAAACAAAATAAATTTGAGTATGTCTAATAATGTTTTTAGAAAACACTTGTAATATAAAAAACACTTTATAAGAGTACAATTGAAAGTGATTTTAAAAAATATTTCTAATATTTCTAACTCTTGAATGATAAAAATTTTAGGGGGTGTTTGGTACGTCGGAATAGGGAATTGAAATAAATATTTTGTTTCCATTTGTATTTCTTAGTGGATAGAAATGAATTTGATGATTCCATTTCTAGCATTTGGATGAATTTAGGAATGTAAGATTGAAATGATTATTTGTTTCCATTTCAATGTTTGATAATAATAGGAATGGAAATGAAAAAGAAATAAATTTACAATAATATCTTTTCATATAATTTAAAAAAATTTTGAGAGTTTTTTTGTTATTAAATAATAAGACTAAAAAAATATATATACTCAATAAATAAAAAATTAACCATGAAAAATCATATAACCCTAATGTACAAATATTCAATTATTATTTTTATTCAAAATTTGAATAATATGTCATGCTTAAGTAGTTATAAAATTATATTTTACCAATATATATATATATTATAATATTTAAATTCTCAAAGTTAGCAAATATTTTTTCCTATTTTCAAAAGAGGAAATAAAAGAATTCAAATTTCATTTTAAACCTTAGAAATTAGAAATTGAAATTTTTTTTTCTAAATGTCGTGGAATGTTTGATTGATTCAGTTTGCAAGAATCACTTGTTGCATAAAAGTGAATGATGAATGAGTCTCTAGCTTTGCAAAGAAAATAAACATCGAGAATCACATATTTTATATTATTCAGAACACCCCTTTAAAGTTTTAGAAATATTAAAAGTGTTTCCTAAAATAATTACTAAGAACCCATTTGGCAGTGATTTTTAAAAGTGTTTCTACCCTTAAAAACACTTTTAAGTGTTTTTGGGATGAAAATAAAGTGTTTGGCAAATTTTAAAAAACACTTTTGAAAATTTGGAAAAACACTTGAAGTGATTTTTAGAGAATCACTTGACAGGTGTTTTTAAAAAAAAAACACTTCAATTTTTTTAAAATATTCCAAAAATGCCCCCCAGTGATAAAAAAAATTATTGTTTTTAATTAGAAATTTTTTTTTTTTTTAGAAATTAATAGGTGGTCATATATTGTTTTACTTTTAAAATTATCTTTTATTCAATGTTCTTTTTTTTATTTATTGATTTAGATGTTTTTTGTAAATATTTTTTAAAATTTTAGTATAGTGATAAAAAAAATTATTATTTTTAATTAAAAAAGTCTTTTTTTTTTTAGAAATTAATAGGTAATCATATATTTTTTTAATTTTAAAATTATCTTTTATTCAATATTATTTTTTTAGTGATTTAGATGTTTTTTCATTAATAAAAAGTTTTTTTGTTTATCATAGCATTTTTTTTAATTAAAATTGTATGTCCTTTTTGGTAATTTATTAATATTAAAAGTGTTTTTATATTTATACAATTTATTATCAAAAACACTTTAGAATCATTTTTTCTGATTATCATAAAAGTGTTTTTCACAGAAACACTATAGTAGAAAATACTTCAAATAAAAACACTTTCACTAGAATCATTACCAAACGGGCTCTAAATGAGCTCTAAGTATTTAGTAAAATTTATAAAATATTTTCAAAAATTTTAAAAATCATTTAGAGTTTTTTTTTTTAAGAAATATTTAATAAATGAGTTTGAAAAAAATATTTTTAGAAAAAATACTATAATTGTTATCCAGCTAATCTACCTTATTAGCAGTTTGCTTCATAAAAATTTCTTATAAGTCTCATTTGGTTCATTTATAAATTTCTTTTTCTACTTTCCATTAGTCTCACTCCTATAATTTTAGTTGACCCACGTGTCCTGATTGTGAATATAAAATTTGGCAACTTAGTTTTAAAATAATATTAATACATTTTATTTTATACTTAAGATAAAATGCTTTTACTAACAATTTAAAATTAAATTAAATTAAGTAAAAAAAATATATTTTTGGCATTTGGAAAAAAGTGTGGCTTTTTTAATTTTTAAAATATACTAAAATATAGATAAATAACCACGTGTGAGCCCACGTCATAGTCAATTATTTTTAATTTTCAAAGAATACTTTTTAGAGTTAAACAGGGGATTATGCAGGAGAGTAATCATATGCTTTAAGTAATAATATTTCATATTTTCTGTAAGATTATATTTGTATTCTCTCTATGATCTATAGTACCAAAGATGCCACAAAAATAAGAAAGGTATATAGTAACCAAATCTAAAGTCCAAAAGTGATATGGATTTGAGCCCTTAGGGTAACGCAATTATGTAATCAGACGGTTTAGAATATTCCAAAGCCAAACTCTAAGTGGGTCCTACTTTTAGTAGTGGGCCGGAACTTCAAAGCAAGTGCCACGTGTACATCAAAAGCTCTAGAGAACCATGCAATCGACACCGCAGGCGCTCGCCTGAAACGGCAGCGACCTGAAGACCCTAGTGGAAATAATATGAAAACCCGGGGTAAATATGTAAATTAGGAGAAAAAAAACCGTAGACGTAGGCCAAAGTCCCCATATATATGTAGAGAGGGAGAGAAATACACAGTGACACATATGATATACCTCTTCTGCTCTCTTTCTCTCTCTAAAAACACCTCTCCTTCGAGCACCACCTCTGCTTCTGTTCGTTGCAAACTCTTCTGCGTCGCATTCTAGGGTTAGGGTTAGGTTTCGGTTGGAGTTCTTGTTGGTGTATCAAGAAATCGTGCAGTGGATGTTACCGGAGGTGGAATAGTTCTCAATGGCGACAGCGCCGGTGAAGTCACAGCCTCTACACAACTTCCCTTTGTCCTTCTTGAAATGGGGGAAGAACCAGATGAACAATCATCGGTGCAGGAAGCCGGTGGATGCCTCGCGGGAATCGCCACCGGATGGCCGGAAGAATGAGTCCGAGCCGGACTCTGACGGCGGGTCCAAGAACGAGTCTGATTCGGAGAACAGGAAGCTGCCTCTCGGATCGAGGACGGCGCGGAGCCGTCATGCGGTTGCTTCGCCTTCTCCGGTGGAGAAGGCGCAGAAGAATCAGGCGTTGGTGGAGAGAGAAGGCGGGGAAGTAGATGAAGGTGAAGGAGAAGAATCAGTACAGAAGCCGTGGAATTTGAGGCCTAGAAAAGCGGTTTCGAAGAGTCCGATTGAGATCGGAGTGGCGCCTAAGAATGGAGAGTTGCAGGAAGCGGTTCCTGGAGTTCCGCACAGTGAGAATCAGCCGAAATCGCTGCGACTGCGTGGTTTCGCTGAATCGCATAGCTCGGAGAAGAAGGAGAAAAGGAAGTTTTGGATCTCCCTCTCCCGAGAGGAGATTGAGGAAGACATCTTTGTGATGACTGGATCGAAGCCTGCTCGGAGACCGAAGAAGAGAGCGAAGAATGTACAGAAGCAGCTTGACGTGAGAGATCGATCACTTGCTCTGTTTTGTGGTTTTTGTTGTGCTTGATGTGCAGGTTTTGTCTGGTGATGAACAAAGATTTCCTTGTTTGTTTGCAGAACGTTTTTCCTGGATTATGGCTGGTTGGGGTTACACCGGATTCTTACCGACTTCCTGATGCTCCGGCGAAGGTCCTTTTCCTCGTTCTATCATTACAAGTTTCCGCATTTCGTTTGGAATCTTGCTAATCTTTTAAGTATGGAACTAAGAGTTTTAATCATACTTCTTGCAGAGGTAGATATGTTCTCACCAGATGATCGCCTAGTTCCAGATAAAAAGGTTTCTTGCTAAAACTTCTTTACATATATTTTGAATTATTATTGGATAAATTTATGCTGGTATTAAGAATATAATCTTCTTCTTCTTCTTCTTCTTCTTCTTCTTCTTCTTCTTCTTTTTGCAGAGGTAGATATGTTCGTTACAGGTTGTGATTTTTAAAGGTCCTAAGAAGGTGGAAAGCTTGTCCCAGCTGTTGGAGTGGTGTTTCCACAGCGACTGTGACATTGAAACCTCAGTTGGAGGTATAATGCACTGAATTATGTAAAGAGGAAAGGAAGTTATGAAAAAAGGAAAGATATCTAATTTCTTTGCTTTCATTTGTTTTGGGAATGGTGCTGGGGCATGGTTTAGTTGGGTTTATTTGTCGTAAGTAGTTTAAGATGTAAACATGAACATAAAGTCCAGTGAATAGAGAGGATTTCAATGCTTTTGGTTTTAAGGTGGTGTGATGGTTTTAGTTTATAAGAATTCTGATTTCCTAATTATTATGATATTTGACAGACTTCCCTACTGATTTGGGGGAGCAGAGTAGCAAGCAAGCATGCTTGTTTGCAAATCCTAAATCAATGCAGGAAACATTATTGGATGCACTTCATGCTTCCTCATCTGGAAGAATACTTCAATTCAGTTAGCTTCATCAAGAGGAACATTCCCTATGAGGTTGAGAGTTTCTATTTGGCTCCATCTTTCCCTTTTAATATTCGTTTTTACATTGATGGTCATTGATAATTATGATTTGCTACAAATTATTGATATTAAGAGCTGAAAGCATTCTGAATGATTTTGATGATTGGTAAGAATATATGAAGAACTAGTCATTTTCATTGTAGATGGCTGTATTATATTTAGCAGAGCTGTTTATTTGAGTAACTGTTGACTGTTCTTCAATTCGGTGGCTTTCTGTATCTTTTTCTGTTCTCTAGACAATTTTGTTTAGAAAGGTAAGTAGATTATACTGCATTATGATGGGGACAGCACACAATTGCATGCCAATCTTCTCTGTGGTGTGGGAGTTGAAAAATCTATGAAGTCTTTGTTTCATAATTAGATTAGTACCCTTAGATGCTTGAGTAAACCATTATGTTCTCTAAGAGTGACATTGGTTTTAACTGCTTTGAGTTAATAATTGTGATGGTTACTTAGAAGATATGGAGATTTACACATATCTGCATTTGAGGTTGTATGGTGCTTTCCCATTTGGACAATGTGGATGTTAGAAAATCTATCAAATTCTACTTCATGTTATGTTGTAATTGCCTTGAGGTTTTTTTGTTATTTGGACTCTTAACTTGTTTCCTTTGTACTAGCAAATGTTGCCCTTCCCTTTTTGTGATTTTGCCTTGATTTCTTCTTTTTAATTTGTTGAATGGTTGGTTATGGCCAAGCCCTAGCCTATGCCTCACCTCACCAGAACCCCTTTTCCATGCACTGTGAAGCTGCTGCCCTGCCTTATATTACCTACAGAATCTCAAGCCCCTGACCTCTTTCAGTTATCAACAGACCAGAGGTCAGTTTTAATTTTACATCATATTTTATTGGAGGAATGACATACTAGGTTGCTTAATAACAGTTTTCTTGGGTTCCTTTTACATTTTCATTAATTTGTCGTGAAACCTTTTTTGGTCATTAGCATGCCCCTTTAATTTTCATTCTTATTGATTCTGAAATTACTTTGATGTCAGGAAAAAAAAAATAGAAGGAGATTCTATATTTTTCCTTGTTTTGGGTGTTCATCAGAAGTACATCTGAAAAGAATGCTGCCTTGAAACATAACAAAATCCAGCAGTACCTCAGTGGCCTCTTGACATATTACTTTCTGGTAGTCTGGAATCCCTTCCAAATACAACCAAAGATGAAAGCTGAAAGCTGGCTGATGGACTAATGCAGATACCAAATAACAAAAATAACCATAATCATATTTCCTCCTTCAGTTGTTATCACTTATCACATTCAGCGTCCTTTAGTATGTGAGTTTCCAATTCTGGTTCTTCCAAAATCTAATCAAGGGATCTGGCTATAATAATTCATTTTAGAAGTACAATCCCCTTGACAATTAGAATCAGTGTTGATCAGCTGTTGCCTAAGGATAGGTTACAAGTGCCGCATTTTACCGGCAACAAAAATGATGTTTTAGGTTTCATGGCTTGCAAGGGAGTTATCCTTCTAAGAAAATCAACTTTTTCCTAATTCATCTGATATTCTTGTATGTGGAGCAGCTCTGGTGTTTGTGGAACTTACTGAGGCTGAAGAAATACTTTTCCCTCTCTAGCAGCTTATGTTCATGGACCTACTTGTTGTGCTGGGAAAGGCAAAAGAACTGTAAATGGAAGCTTAAGGATACTCATGTTGCTCTGGGAAACATTCTCTATGGACATTTGTAAACATCATGGTGCATAGGAAGATGAATTGTAAGAACTTGTGTAAACATCTTATGATATTCTGTTAGTGTTCAATTGAGCAAGATAAATACTTCAGAGTTTTTTACTCTACTGTAGCAGAAACCCGCATGAACTTTATGCTCTTTAACATTTTTTCTAAGCTGATTATACTTGCGTACAATCTATTTGCCAGTTTTGTTATGTATTAAGTGGAAGAATTAGAAACTTTGGCATTTCATTCATTTGTATAAATAGTATCAAAGATGTACAAGATCTTGGAGCTCCGGCTTTCTTGGGTAACTTCTAGAATCTGAAGTGTTCATTTATATCATTTTCCTTATATTCTCAGGGGGATCGGAACCGTGCTTTGGAGTAAATACAAGAACATCAATGCATGGGATTGCACCCTATTGTTCCGTGTGCCCAACTGGATTTGCTTGGCCTGTATGCATATGCCATCAATGTGAAGCTTTGCCGTAGTTTGGAGCATATGCTTGTCCAACAAGAGGCTTGAGTTGGAACTTGGAAGAAAGTTGGAAGAGTGCTAACCTAGATCGTGTGCCAGGGAATTCATCATGGTCGATGTTGAGCTAACGATAATATGGGTGATTTGACTTAAAACAGACCGCAAAGCATTTCAGTGCTTTGTTGGCTGTATCGCATTTGGGTAGTCTGGCATTTGAAGTTATCTCTCTTCTTACCAAGCATGTGATCAGTTTTTTGTGTATAGAGGAAAAAAACATTTATTTTTTAATTTAATTATATATATACCGATCACTCGATAATGCTGTGTCTGTTATGAGATTATAATTTTGTATTTTTCTCTGCATAACCTGTTTTACTCTTTTCTACGGTTTCCTCAATAGAATGAGAAAGTTGGTTGACATATAAGCAGGAAAACTGGCTAAGGGTTGTTAATGGTTTGTGTTTTCACTCTAACCTCGATGGGCTTTACCCGATGGGACGTGCTTCATTCAATGTGGCACTAATACGCAGTTTTTACCGGCACAAGAAAAAAGGTCAAACCAGACATGGTTGTAGAGTCTTCTCACGCTAGGTGACATTCCTGTGCAATTTTTGGGAAGAAAAACCAGAGGTGGGACAAGGGAACATCAACACCGTTGAGATGCGACCGGTTCAAACGAAACTATAAATGATATTTAATTTTAAAAATAAATAAATGAAGTAGAAACTAGAAACCCTCGGGATAGTTGGAAATCCAGTCAATCTTTGAATGATTCGTTGGGGGAAAAGTAATGTTGTTCTTTAATTTGTCAAATAATGTCGAATCAAAATTGGTGAAATTTCATTGTTTAATAGGAGAAAGTGTGTCCCCAGTGGGCGGCATCACGTGAAAGGGATTGACGGTGAACCTAATGCTCCGATTAAAGTCGAAGTCATCGGAGCCGTCCTTGACCCCTTATTAAAAGTCCAAGTATAATCATCTGGGATGTACTGGGTCTCCACCCCACCCCTCTAAAAGTCGCTCCTGAACCACAACCAAAATAATAGCCTATTTAGCTATTGTACTATATATATATGTGTAAAAAAGAAAAATATTTTTATACTAATTTTCTTTTATGTGCCTATATGAGACAAGCAATGTGGAGTGAGGCAGCAGTATCTATCAGTAGGAAAATTCTAGGGAACCTTTTTTTAGCCATTGGATGTCCAAGATGTCCACTTAACCGGTTAATTGAAGAACCGGTTGTGACCTTCCACTCTCTTGTCCTTTTGCCTCTTCTTCCGCGGGATTAAGATAAAAATGAAATTGATATAAATTTTGTAAAATATATTTATCAACAAAAAAAATTCATGAACTACTTAGAAGTTAAGGTTTTATTTTATTTTTATTAAGTTTTTTTTTTCATTTCAAAATACAATAATATTAGTTATCCATGTTAATTAACCTTAGAATTGATAAAAAAAATAAACTCAAAAATTTAAAACACTAAATAATTGTTGAAGTACGAAGAATGTAAGGAAGTCTTACATTCTCCACTTCTTCATAAACTCAAAATTTTACTTTTTTTTTTTCTTAAGAATTTTTTTCACTTCAAAATGCAATAATTTGGTTATCCATACTAATTAAGTTTTGAATTGATATAAAATAAACTCAAAATTTTAAAATTTTAAAACACTAAATGATTGTCAAAGGTACTTCTCCACTTCTTTTGAACTTTTAAAAAAGTTTTGGGACTTATATGACTTTGATATTGTATGAATATGTTCATTACACTTAAGGGGTATTAAAATGATTCCTGAAAAAATCAAAATATAAAAATAAAAAATATTAAAAAAATTAGCAAGATACGAAGAATACGAGAAATCTTCACAATCTTCATACCCTCCCCATTCTCCACTTTTTTGAACTTTTAATTTTATTTTTTTTTTAGACTTTATATGAGTTGGATATTATTGAGATAGTGTCATCACTGAAGGGTGTTCAATGGATTCTTGGAAAAATTAAAATCCAAAAATAGTAAAAAAAAAATTAGCAATGGTACAAATCCTCACATTCTTCATACCCTCTCTATTATCTACTTCTTTAAACTTTTTAAAAAAATTTGGGACTTCATTGGATATTGTTTAAATTTGTTTATTACATTTAGAGAGTATTCAAATGATGCCCAAAAAAATCAAGATCCAAAAATATTTGTAACCTGTATAGCAAGTTTTTTTTTCCTTTTTTATTCAACAACCCTCACATGTGCCGAGATGCCATTGGTGCAAGATTGGGGGTATGGTACTCAAAAAAGGATATTTGGGTACCAAAGCATGACCCCTATCTGAAAACTTGTATTTCTGGTGGTTATTGCAGTGTGGTACAACTGGTGTTTTTATTCAAACATGTACGGTTGCAGGGCCAAACGCTACAGGGAAATATTTTTTGGCCATTTGTATTATGACATTATCCCTTATTTCCTTGGATTTTATAAATAATATGAGGATATACCATAAAGAAAAATGAAAGGGAAAATGTGAAAAAAAAAAAAAGTTTCCCACATATCCTGATTAATGAAATTTCAAGATAATTGAAAATGAAAAAAAAAAGAAAGTAAATTTAACAAATTTGTTAATGTTTCTTTAAATTTCTTCATCATATACTTTTTAAGGATAAAGAATTTAAAAATAAAAAGTTTATTTGAATTTTTTTTTATTTAAAATTTTTCTTAATTTTTCAATATAAATTTTTTTTTTTTCATTTCTCATAAATCATCATCCAAAGAAAGGGCGGACACACTAAAGTTGATACTAGACTTTAAAAAAATTAAATATATTTTACTCCCTGCATTGGCATGTTTTATATGCTTTACCTCTTTATTCTCAAAACTCAACACTTTTATACTCTCCAAATTTGTTGAAATGCAATACAAAAAAACAAAATATAAATAATTTGTTAAGTGAAGAAAGAAGAAAAAAAATACAAAGGAAAAAATGACTAAAATGCAAAAAAAAAAAAAAAAACATTTATCTTCCAAGTTCCAAATTACCACACTTTATAGTTACATGCAAAAATTACAAATAGTCATACAAACACCATTGAAATAAAAAATCAAAACCAATAACCATTATGTTTTGAAGGGCATTTGGAAATTTTCACTAATTCAAAGTTGATTTTATTCTTTTTCAAACTAGTGTTTTAATCAAAGTATAAAAAAGAGCAATTTTATTTTATAATTTTATAAAGGATTTGTAATTGAGGCAAATGATAAAATGTTAGATTTTTAATATGAAAAGACAAAGCGTAAAACAAGACAAAGATTAAGGAGATAAAATGTATTCAACCCAACAAAAATTGAATCAAATTTTTTGAATTTATAATACATCTAAATAATATTAACTATGCACTATAATTTGGCATTAATTCTCTTTTTAATCATTTTAGATATAACTATGATAGTACACCTTTTACACCAAGTTTTGTTGCATATGGGCTAATTCACTTATCATTGAATTATTAATAAAATTTAGGGTTTATTACACTTTACCCCTTAACTTATAACGTGTTTTACACATTACCCCATCGAGTTTAAAATTTAGTAATATACCCTTCATACTTTATAATTACATATAATATGCATTTTTTGAGTGACGGTATTACCTTAATTAGACAGAAAGCGCATATGCTCTCCACAGGGCAAAAGTGTCATTTCATTTTAAAACCATAATGGAGCCTTCCTATGTTTTTGTTCTCCTCCTCTTTCTTTTTTCTTCCTCCCCAAATTATAATCGAAGCATAACTAAATCCCCAAATTGCAACCAAAGCATATTAGGGAGTGAAAATTGCAAGAAAATGGTGATGATGCGACATTTTTCTAAAGTTTCCTTTTCCTCATCTTGTTCTTCTAATTCACCTTTCACTCTCTCTCTCTCTCTCCCCTCCCCTCTCCCCATTTCTACTAAAAATTCCACTTTATAAAAGAATGGGTTGATGCTTTAGGTGTTTTTTTTTTTTTTTTTCATAAAACTTGATTTTTTTTCTCCAAAATTTCCCCCAATATTTTGAAATATCAAAACAAAACCCTAACCTTAAAACGGAAGCATAACATAAAAATGAAACCCAACCCTAATCCTAACTCTGTGTTTGTATACATGTGTTGTGTGATCTAGTTGTTATGTTAGGTTTGTTTGATTGTTGTTGTTTTTGTGAGTTTTTGCACTTTGTTTAGTTGGCGAGAAAATCAATCAATTTTTTTTCCTTTAAAAATTTTGGAGATTATTTGAATTAGTTGAAGTGATATTTAATAATATTGTTATTTTTTTGGTAAAATTTTTTAATTTGGTTTCAATCACCATGAATTTTTAGAAAATTCCAACCGATGATCGAAGGAGGAAGAAGATGGGGGATTTGGGTGTTTTGAAATAAAATGACTATTTTACCCTTGATTATGCTAAAAGCATATGTCTTTCTGTTTCAAAAAAATAACATTGTCTTTCAAAAAATGCACATTGCATGCAATTATAAAGAGTGTAAAGTACATTACTCGATTTTGAACTTGAGGAGACTAAAGAGCTTCAATCACAAAAATTAGAAATATGATTAAATTAAAATAAGGTTATAGATCCTCCATTTTGTTCTTATAGCAAATGTTTTCGATCTTACTTTATACTCTTAGCTTTGTGCCCTTACTCAGTACATGCATAAAATTCTTTTTTTTTTTTTTTTATGTTTGTTTTTGTATTTTTTTTAGTGGTTTGACTATTGTTTGACTTTGACATTGATTTTTAAGTCACTTTTACAAAAATGTTTGAAGGGAGTTTTTGATCCATAATGTGATTTTAGTGACATTCTAAGAGTTTCCAAAGTTTAGATAAGGCTTTATTTGCGTGAAACAAGCCCTTTAGCATTTATTTATTTATTTATTTTTTTTTTTTGCCTCATTCGGTGCCCGTTTCCTTGCCCAACTTGCTTGTCTATTTTTGGGGATTTTTTGGGCTGGTTTTAGGGCTGCTTTTGTGGGCTTAAACTCGGTGCTTTGGGTTTCCTTAATTGGGCTTTAATTTTAGAAAGTTTTAAAGAGAAATTTGAGTTTGGGTAAAGATGATAATGTGTCAAAATCTCTACCATCTCTTGATTTATAAATATGAGTTTTGGGGCTTATTTTTAGCAATTCTTTGGTTTTTAAAAAAAAAACTCGGCCCATTTCAAGAAAGAGAGGAAATAGGAGAAGATTGGAAGATTTGAAGTTGAACTTAGTTTGGGGAAGAAAATTTGTGCATACTAGAAGCCAACTATCATACTGAGGAGTTTCTTTGGTAAGTCATTAATTTTGAATTTTTGTGTGTGTGTGTGTGTGTGTTTTTTTTTTTTATCAATTCTTGAAATGATGATTATATGAGTTGTGGATATTGAAAAATCACATCATTCATTTTGGATATTTTCACTTCATTTTTTGTTTTAATCTAATTTTCTTCATTCTTTTCACTTAGATTCTTATTAGACGTTTGTTTATTTGTTTAAATTGATGTTTGGATGTTCCTTATGTTTGGCTTTGCTCTTTGATTTGTTCATTTCTTCGACAGGCTTTGTTTTTTTTTTTTTTTTCCTTTATAAAATAAAAATATAATAATAAAAGTTTATTTGATTAAAAGTGCACACATAAAAATTTTAAATTGATATTATATTTATAATTTTCAATAATTGTATGTCATTGTGTATGTTATTTTTTTCAAATGTGGGGATTATGTTATTGCTTTGCTATAAAAATTTCACAAAAAATAATAAATCAATTATTCTAAAGGAGGCATTCAATTAATATTTTAATTAAGTATTTGAGTCTATTTAATCATGATTTAAAAAGAGCTAAAAATATATCCTAATATTTAAGCATCACTTGAAATAATATTTTTTGGTAGAAATTTTGTCGTAGCCCTTTCATCATAATTTTTTAAAAAAAATCACTTATTATTTTTATATACACTAAAGAAATGTTTTAATAAGATTTTGTATAATAAAAAACAATTTTGAAATAAATCATCTAATAAAATGATTGTTTAAGAATTACTTTATGCATTTGAGAGTGTCCTTCCTTAAAATATTTTTAGTAAAATTGTTTTTTCTTAAATTATTTTTAGAAGAATTATAAAATGTTTTTTTTTTAAATATTATAAAGTAATTTTTCGACACTAAAAATATTACCTAGGTTTTTTTCTTTCAAAAACACTTTTTAAACTAAAAGGTGTTTACGGTTTTTTTTTTTTAACACTACCACATAGACAAGGAGTAAAACTACTTTTCAAAAATACTACCAAATGGATAATTGATCCTCTCTATTTTTAAAAGTGATTATCACTCATTGGTTTGGTATTTATTTGGATATATTTTTAATTTTTTTTTTAAAATAAAAAATACCAATACTTTCTATATAAAATATATGCTCATATTTTTTTTATCGTGGTTCTAAAAAGAAGAGAGAGAGAGAGAGAGAGGAAAAATAACCACCACCTTTAGTGTCACAAGACTTGTTACTGAGCCTTTTGAATTCTCTCACCAACCTTCATTATGATGAACAATTTATTTCCAGTTCAATATTTTTGTAAAATAAAAAATTACTCTTTATAGAAAATAATATTTGAATTCACTCGAATCAGAGGCAACAACTACTATGTTTGGAATCTTCAGAACTTCCCTTTTCCGGGAAAACGTTTTCCCGGAAAAAATTTTAGTTTTATAGCTTTGGTTGTTTGAAAGAAGGCTATTGTAGAAAGGTGCTGTTTGTATCAGACCCTTTTTTTTTTCCTTAAATATAAAACTTACTCCCACAATATAAAATCCTTTTTTTGTTTTTACTAAATTGCCCTTTTGAATACGTAATAGGATGACCCCTAGTCTGGAATGGAATGGAATGTCACGTGACGTGTTAACTGACTTTGTGCAGAGGCAATCATTGAGTGTTATAAAAAAATATATTAAATAAAAACAGACAACCCAATTGGACTATTTATTTCTTGGATAGTTGGACCGGGATTGGACCTGGGCCAGAAAAATGGTTTGGCTAGGAGACCTACATAAGCTAAGGATCTCGATTAGTAATGCTCTAAATTGGGCCAAGCCCTTTCTGCCTTGACACTACAAACCAGACTCATCAAGCAGTGCACAACAGCCCATTTGGAAGTTGAGCTCTGGAAAGTGACCAAGCAGACCCAAACTGATTTGGCCCAGATTTGGCCTGGTATGAAGAGAATATCAGCCCAGGGTAATAAAATTCGCAGGCATGCAGGCCCATTACACCAGTCTTATCTTTTCCTCCATATTCTCATGTAACTCTCAAGAGATTAGATTTTCTGGAGAAGCATTCATCGGAATAAAGTGTTCACTGTTCAGTTCAATGGTGCCACAAGACTCCTTGTGGACCTTATTCATTCCAGTGGATCTCCTCGGATATTTTTCTTGACACCCAAACACCCTGCGAAAGCGACCAAGCATTTTGGCCAATGATCCTTGAGATCCATGGCCAAAATCTCATTGTCTCTCTCGAGATGATATGTCCTTGTCTTCGAGGTCTCTCCAATGGTGAATGTGATGCAGTGTGGTCTCTACCAACTTTTCTAGAAAAGCCTCCATGATCATTTCAGTTCAAGCACCAGTGATCCTCCCTTCATGTGTATGTCTAAACAACGAACTTTATTTATCAAGATTCTTCTCAGGTGCCCAAAAAGCAACGTGCACTTTGCACACCACTGAACATGGGCCTCATTCAAGATGCTGACTCCCCCGTTTGGTTGCCTAGAAAGTAATAAGAAACAACGGTACGATTCAGATTCTCATAATAAAATAATACTCCATTTGGAAGTCTTAATCTCTTTTAGAAAGTGAGTTTGGAAAGGAGGTTGGAACTTGGCACTTCTTTTTTGCTGTCTTAACAATCAATTCTTTTCATCTTAATATATACTTTATGGTAAGAAGGCCAAGCAAGGCATGCTGGACTCTGCAGCCTGTGGCTAAATATGTAAATATAATTTTGTTTTTGGGCATGTACATAATTTCGCATATCCCTGATCTGGGTGTCTTGGATTCCTAGGAATGCAGTAACATTAACAATAGAATCATTTTCCGATAAAAAAAAAAAAAATGTCTTTCGTTATTTATGGTTATGAATTATTCTAAATATACAGCTATACTATATGGTGTACCATAATTGCAGAATGCATATATGAAGATGGTATGTGTTACCTTGAACATTGCTAATCCAATTCAAATTTGTAGCAGCAGTGTCCAGAGAAAGTATAAAATCGAAACAAAACCTTCCTTATAAGAAAAATAATAATTTTAG
This sequence comes from Vitis vinifera, assembly GCF_030704535.1. Classification (NCBI taxonomy): domain Eukaryota; kingdom Viridiplantae; phylum Streptophyta; class Magnoliopsida; order Vitales; family Vitaceae; genus Vitis; species Vitis vinifera. The sequence continues at coordinate 5,678,914 of NC_081806.1, read as the reverse complement.
CACTATTGGTTTTAACATCCGTGAAGACCCATTAAATCGAAACAGGTTGTTGTAAGTGTAAAATCAGGTATAATATTACATGTTATAAAAGGTTTAATCTCTCTAATTAAATACTAATTAAATTTAAATGAGACTACCATAATCAAATTCAAGAATTCTTTTTTTTTTTTTTTCTTTTTTTTCGAACCTTTTACCTTTTCATTTGATAGCCACAAAGAGGAAAATTTTCACCAAAATAAAAATTTTGATTAGCTTATCAACTTTTATTAGGAATGATAATGGGACGAGATTCAATTTTAATAAATGGGTTTGGGACGGGTTCGGGTATTGCCCCACCTCGCCCTGATTATATATAAAATTAAATTTAAAATTTAATTTAATTTAATTTTTATTTTACTATTTTTAATATATAGATAATAATAAAATATTTTTGATAAAATAAGTTATAAAAATATAATAATTAATTATTTATAAAATATATTTATTTTAATGTAATTACAAATTTTAAAAGTAATTTTTTAAAAAAAAAATTAAAATTAAAAAAAAAAGTTAAATGGATGGACGAGACAGGTATAAGATTTTATTATATCTGCCCCGTACCGTTTAATTTTTTAAATGGGATGGGGATGAGAGTTGTTTTGAATAAATGGAGCGGGTTTAGGATGCGGAACCGCCCCGTTGATTGTTCAACGAAAGCAAATTTCCTTTTCAAGAAAAAATGCTCTCCATAATCCATATGGTTGATTGTAACGATGACTTATAAAAGCAAGGTGGAGTGAAGAAAGAAGGAAGGGGATGCGACAAAAGTGATGATTTATTCAACAATGCAAGTGCTTTTAGGAGCCATGATGGTTGTTGCCTTGGTTCAATGAAATGTTCGAACTCTAGAAAGCTTTCACAATTAAAGGTGAGTTTCTCTTTCACTTGTTGCAACATCATTTCAGTCATCATGATCTTCTTCCCCAACTATTGATGTGAGTGGGACAATAATAGAAGCATCCACCTGTTCCAGATATTTCTTTTCCTCTGTTCACTTCTCTTCTTCTTCTACTATAAATCCTAAGAAATTTGGGGTTTATTTCATAATTTTTTAAGTTTTTAAAAACAAAATTTTGTGTTTTTGAAAACAAGAAAAAAATTTTGATTTTCAAAAAGCATTGCCAATCTGTCCACTTCATTTGGATCTTAGAGACAATAATTGCTAAAATTTTACTTTATTTTCTTTATTTCCATTTTTTTTTTTAACAAGCTTCAAATCTTATAGCTTTCTATGCTTGATTCTTGTTAAATACTAAAAAACAAATATTAAAAAAATGATTTTTATTATGCTTGATTTTATTATAGAAATATATAAAAAATAATTAAAGAATTATCTATTTTTTTAAATATTTAATTTTTATATCAAATAATTAAAATAAATTAAATGAATTTAAAATAATATATAAAAATAATAGATTTACTTTAAATCTATAGTTTTTTTTTTATTTTCTTTTTTAATATTTTATATCAATTTTTTAATGTGGTTGGATGATATGATCCCTAGGTTCATGGACTTCACCAATACTTAATAATCCACTAATCAAAATTATAATGGTGAAATTCTCGATAAAAACCTCTTAAGTGCAATCGCACATTCAAAAAACAAAACTCAACAACATTTTAAACATAAAAAGAATTAAATATATATTAAAGACAAATTCGTCAATCATCAAATAAAAATAAAAAACCTTTTAGGGAGCGTTATCCTCTTTAACCCCTTAAATTGATCAGACAGCTCAACTTCCAACATCCTGAACAAAGCACAATAATACTGATTCAATTTTTACAATTCAAAATAATCAACTGTTAAATAATAAAATAATAAATAAAATTGAGAAGTTGCTTAGTCACAAAGGGATTCTAATAATCTATTTTAAATGAGCAAAATGGGGGACAGAATATATATATATTTTTTTTCCTAGTGGAAATCATTACCGGTAAGTTAAGCCTCACTAATTCAAATGGAATCATGATTAGGTGTAGGCCCTCTACAAGTAGCAATTGACATGTCTTGTTTTGGATTCAAATTATTAAAATATTGGATCATCGTATCATACAATAATGGAGATCGCTTTCATCATTTGAAGTAATGAAATCATTAGGTAAGACCAAGCTCATAATCATGCTATAAATTATTTTAAATGATTCACCAAAAAATGTATATTTATATTAATTAAAATATTATTATTTTAAAATCATTAATCTATCATGTGCTTTGTATCTATATTCCTCTCCTCATTCTCAATTACCATATAAAAATATCACCAAACCAGACATGCTTTCTCAGAACATATTCAATAAAGAATATTAAATTCCATAACTGTCCTTCGCCATCATATATCGATTTGGAACCGACCCCAGCTGGACCTAGGGCATATTCGGAAAAATAAAATTAATCCCATATCTGACCGTACGTCCACACGTGCAAGCCAACCTCAAGTTGGCATCGATTAACTGAAAAACCAACCAACGCAACGATTCTCTCAAAGCCGTTTTGGGGTTGGTCACATGGTGACCAGCTCAGCCGGTCACATGGCCAGATACGTGGGACCCACCTAAATATGCTTCACACGTATCTCTAAAGCAGGGAGAGCTGGCACCGGGCAGTGGGCAGTGGGCACCCAACTGTTCAACATAAAATATAAAATTCTTTGGGTATTGGGAGCACGTGCACGTGCGGGGAGAGGGCGCCCGCACGTGTGGTCACCGGCTACGCCGGTTGAGAAGGTGGGAGGAACGAGCAAGCAGGCAAAATGATTTGTGCGTGAGTTGGGTTGACTGTTGACTGGATCCAGGCAAGTTTGACGGAGAGTGCACGTGCGGTAGGCATAATACACGTGTGCTTTGCTGTCGCTGGCGCATTGGAACTAGTGTTACCACGCAGGATCCACATGAGTAGTAATAATTGAGGTACGCAAGTGGCTTCCCTAATGCTTCTCCATTACTTTATTAACCCTTCCTTCACCGTCTCTCCCGCCCCCTTAATAATTATTTTTCTAGATTTTGAATTATTCCTCTCTTGCATTTATCTTAAACAAGTTACTTACTAAAAAAAGATGGTCTAGCACACAAGATTAATCGATTATTCAATTTTTACCAATTTTGACTTCCAAGAATGATCATTTCAAGCAAGATTTATGAAACATAAAATGTCTAGAGATATGGAAAATTATATGATTGTCACATGATAGGGGTTGATATAAATTTCTAAGTCAAAAGTAATAAGAAAAACAATTTGGAAGGTTATTTGACCAACATTCCATGTAAGGGAAAAAAAATATTGAGAATTAGAATTAGAATGATAATGCATGAAGGCAAGAACTGGGAGAGGGGGGTGGAGGGTGGAGGGTGGAGATGGAGGAGACAAGGGAAGCTGAGGGATGTGGTAGGTGGGATACAGAGATTTTATGATCAAGACATGACTAGATATATCATATGCTATAGATATCATTATCATTATTGGATATCTTTCTCCCCCTCTCTCGAGTCCAATCACCAAAAGGATGGGGGAGAGGGTAACATGGTAAATTCAAAGGCAATGATGAGTTTGAATGAAGCACAGGCCACAAGCATCATGAATCAATGTATGATGATGATGGGTGATGGGAGGGGGGAGTGGGGGCGCTAGGGCCTAGTTCACGTGCGATTCACATGGGGGCAGTGTGAGGAGAGAAAGGGGAAGGCCATGTCGAAGGTGTATAATTGGGGGGACACGTGGGACAGCTAGCACGCACCCGTGGGGACACTTAATCATCACCCGACATCTTGTCGGAACTTCTGTTATTATTCAATTATACGCATCATCATTCATTCGTTCATTCATTCACTCAACTCCCCCCTCCCACTCCCACTCCACTCCACTCCACTTCCATATTTCTGCCCCCCACCCTTCCTCCAATCAGGGAAAAAATGGGTCTTCTTTTAATTTATTCATTCTTCTATATTTAAAAATATGATAAAACAATATCCTTTTTATTTAAAAAAAATACTTTCAATTTTTTTTAAAATAAATTAGATGTATGAGAAAAATAGAAAAAATAATTATTTATAATAATTTTTGAAGAAATATTTTCACTTAAATTGTTTCAAATAAAAATAATGTTAAGCACAAATAAATATATATTTGAAATTTGATGGTAAAGGAAATCAAAGATAGGGTATATCATTGACACACATAAAATCATGTACAAATCAAATATCATTATTATTATTTTGTATATATTTATATATTTGTCCACTTTAATAATCTAATGTTGTTGACTGTCTTGTTGAACTCAACAAAAGCTTCCCTTTTTGAGAGAGAGGAAAAAAAAGGAGGGGGCTTTAATTAATTAGTAGAAGAGTCCAAATGGGTCCTTCCTATGTGTTATTTGTACTCTTTATTTTATAATCCTAGTACACATGTCAAGCTAAATAACCACTCTTCCTAATTGATATTAGCTTCCCCAGTTAAATTAATAACTAAAGTGAAAAAGGTTGAGAAATTTTGTACAAGTAAATGTTGTGCCCTAAATGATACATGTTCTAAGTAGTTAGTCACATGTAAGAATGGCAATGGAGCGGGGTTTTTCAAGTACCTGTCTCGCCCTGCTCCTAATAGGACAGGGTTCAATTTTAATAAGCGGGTTTAAATTTTTTTTTAAAAACCAGGGGCGGGTTCGAGTATTACCCACCCCCGCCTGTCCCAATATATATATATATATATATATATATAAAATTAATTTTAAAATTAAATTAATAATTTAATTTAAATTTTTATTTTACTATTTTTAATATATAAATAATAATAAAATAAGTTATAAAAAATAAAATTATTTTATTATTTATAAAATAGATTTATTTTAATGTAATTAAAATTTTTAAAAATTAAAATTTTAAAAAAAGTTAAATCGGGTAGGACGGGACAGGTATGAGAATTTATCATACCACCCCGTTTAATTTTTTAAATGAAACTGAGATAAAAATTGTTTTGAATAAATGGGATGAGGTTGGAATAGGGATCACACGTTCCGAATCTATCCCATTGTCATTCCTAGTCATATTGTTGTCATTTTTAGTCATACTGGGTTGTTTAAGTGTCATTTTCCCAAAAAATTTAACCAAGTTTCTTGAAAATAATAACCATTAAAATGATTTATTTTTGTATTTATTAAAAAGGTTGCCTCGTAAGTCCTATCTCAAATTTTTACTTTTCAAAAGTTTGAAAGTTGAAGAATTGCTGAGATTAGTAGTTGGAATTCATCATTCTATGACACTTCATAATTGGCGACCAATGATTGCTTCATACGCTCGAGGACATGACCGTCATTTCAGTTGCAGGGGCAACTAAGTAAATCCACTGCAGGTCTTAAAGAGGAGACCAGTTGCATGAAAACCTGGAGATAGAGATTGAGATAAATATAACAGATAAAGATAAAACGGTTACGAGGGGCCTCCCACCCAACCCTCAGCTATGAAGAGTGGGCGACACGCGCTGTTGCGAACGATGGGATGGGAGAGTGAGATAGACGGAGGTGAAGGTGGGTGTGAAGGCGGGGAGAGGAGGGAGGGGGAGTGAGTTCAAATGATTGTGATGGAGAGGGTGTCGGGTAATGAAGGGACAAGATGACACGCACGGCTGCGTGGGGGTGGAGGGCCCCACAGGCGGGGTGGTAACAGTATAGGAGTGAGAGACCACGTGTCTACCAGCAAAACATGTTGGTCCACGTGAGTCGGGGTTGAGGTTTTACTTCCACGCTTCCTTCATTTTCGCCCACCTCCCCCACCTCTCCTCCCACGTGAACTCCACTCTCCCTTGTCTCCTTTCCCTCTCCCCTGGCCCCACACGTGCGCCCCCCTCCCTCGTTTTCTTCGTTTCCTCTCTTCTGGCTCCTCTTCTCTTCCCTCTCATCCCCTCAACTCGGCTCGGCTCCACTCGCTCTTCCTCTCATTATTCATGAAAGGAAATTTTTACAATCTTGAAAAAATAAAAATAAAAATAAACATTTTAAAAGGATTTATATATTATTTTAATTGGGAGCAAGGAAATTTAATTGCACCATCATTAATGTCGCATGCTGACGACGATGGCTTTATTTATGGGATTGGGTAAATGCATAAAAATAAAAATTAAATAACAGGTAGGAAGTAGATATGGTCAGCATGCTACTCATTTAATATTGTCAAATATAAAAGAAAATATGTTTCACATTTTATGAATCACATTATTGAGGTGGAGCCAAAAATATAATTTAGTGGAACAATACGAGAGAAGTTAGTTTCTAGAGGTAAATTTGTTCGGGCAAGGGAAATGAGTCACTTTCGGAACCATCTTAAGTTTTATCATCCGGATTAATCTTAAGTATTTCATTCTAATGGCAGAGTTATGAAGACAAATGATAATGGATGCAACTGACAATGGATACAAAATGAAAATAAAGGTTCATAATATTAAATAATGATATATTTTTTTTAGAGGGGTATGCGCACATTAGCTAAACCTACTTATGGTGCATTGAATAGTAATTTTAGAAATTCTTTATAATATATTTTTGAAAAATAAAATTTTTAAAATACTAAAAATACCTCCTAAAATCATCGTTAACAATACACTCTAAGTTAATATATTAATTAATAGTAATGAGATTTGAATTGTAATATTGAATTTTAATTTTTCTTGTGTGATTATAAATTCAAACACCACATGGTTCCTCCCTCTAAATTAAAATTTCAAAGAGACCTAAATTGCCAATAAATTAATTAAAAATATTTACCAAGTAATAAGAGAGAGAGAGAGAGAGAGAGAGAGAGAGAGAGCATGAGTTGGCACGTGACAGCAAGATTAGAATGAAATATGGCAACGTACGATGTTTTCCAATTAAATGAAGGACCATATACCAGTCCCTTCAGCCGTACACGTGGATCCAAAAAGTAATTATTGACAAGACGTTTCAAAACCGCAGCCGCTCAAAAATCATAACCTTTTAATGGCGTCGGCTCTCTGAGCCATCTCTGAGAACTCCTAAACAACAATTATTAGGCCAATTCACCTGTAACCCCACGCACTCCACGAGGGGAGTGGGAGGGGAGGCAGAAAGGATGAAGCCGGGAGAGGGCAGCGTAGAGAGCACGCGCGGGGGGGAGGAGTAGAGAGAAATGGGGTTTTATCAACAGAAAAGGCGAAGAAAGCGACGCTTTTGTCTGTAGGCATGACCCCCTCGTGGTGAGATTTTTCAAAGATAAGGGAAGAGAGAGAGGGGACCCACGTTTTTTATGAAGCAATAAAGTTGGTATGTCTCTTCCACTCTCGCTTTGATTTCATGCTTGTCCTCATTTTCACTCCCCCTCCATTCATCTCTGCCATTGCTTTTGCATATCATTGCCTCATCTTGCGGTTGGGTGGTCTGCTCCTCTGCTCCTCTCCCCTGCCCCCCATCAGATTTGCTAGGGATTCCTATTCCAAATCCATTTCCCACAGAGTTACTGTTTTCAACTCATCATTTTCAAATATATAGACAAAATAGGGTGTTAAACGGTTTCATCAAGCCGACGTATTGCCATAATTAGTTCAACTTGCATAAATGAAATTGGGCAAGCAATGACTTCAATTATTTGAAAAGATGTTAAAACTGTGTTTTCAATTTGAGAGTTGGTTGGACTTTGCTGAGAATACTCATCTTAATTTTCCTAAGATTAGAGCCCAACTCACTCCTTTTTCCTTGCAAATTTAATCATAAAATACTAAATTTACACATGGAGTATAATCTTCCAAATGCCACGTCTTCTAATTGTCCCACTCTCCACCGCCTTATACGAATAACTACAAATTACTTTGACCATTTTAGCTTTACCTTTACCTAACCAATAAAGGTATTTCTATGTCTATGAAAGTAATTTTCTAGATTATTAATTTTTAATTTTTTTCTATCAGCATTTGTTAACAAAAATGAAAATAATAATAAATAAATAAATGTAGGGAAAGAGAGGGTGTAGAGTCAACAGTCAAAGAGTAGGAGGTAGAGTACAAATGTACAAACGAACTTTTTACCATGGGTAAAAAGGGGGGAGGGAGAGGACAAAGAAGCAGAGTTAGGTATTATTTTGGGGGCAAAAGCCATGATTGAGATAATTGGCTTCCTGACACAAAGTCATGATTGAACCTTCACCCTTTCCCCCGCCCCCCACCACCTCTATTCTCTCTTCTTTCTATATAACCCCCTCCCTCACCCCCACTCCCTTCACCATCCACCCCTCCTCTCTCTCTCTCTCTCTCAGCTTCACGCCATCAAAACCCTAACCCTAAATCACTGTGATTTTACTCAGACAAGCTACACAGCCAGGAGTTCTTTTGGGCTTTTATCATGATGGTTGACAAGGAGGACTTGGGTTTGAGCTTGAGCTTAAGCTTTCCTCAGGACGCACATCGTCCGCTACAGTTGAATCTGATGCCTTCGTTGCTTCCTGCCTCTTCCTCTTCTCCTTCTCCTTCTCCCTTCGCTCTTCAGAAACCTTCATGGCACGACGCCTTTCCCTCTTCTGGTATGTTTTTTTTTTTTTTGGTTTTAGTTAGCCTGATGGTCGAGTTTTTAGATCTGCATGTATTTTGTTTGTTTTGGAGAGGCTTCAGATCTGGTCCCGTTCTGGTGCTGAGAAAGAATGGAGAAAAAAGGACCTATCTGTAGTGGTTGGAGAAATTGTTTTGTTTTTCTTTTTGCTTTTCTTTTCTCAGCATCCAAACGGTGTGAAGGGATTGTTTTTTGAACAGGGTGCTTTTTTGCACGGACGAGTACTTAAACTAGTCTTTTAAAAGGTTTTTTTAAAGCCCTTTTCATTTGTTTATTTTTTTCTGTTTTCCTTTTCGCTTTGCCGATCATTTACACTGGTATTTTTCTTACTCAGATTCAAATATTCCGATAAATCCACTTTTCTTTGACGATCGTTCATCAGATCTATGCTTTAGGCCCTCGTCATTTGATCATTATTCACGCGAACCACACAGATCTTTCAAATAGAAACTAAGCCCATCTGTCCTCAAATCATTTCCACTAATATATAGTCTCAACTGCAGATCGAACCTCAGAGACATGCAGAGGCGATGCCAGATCGTTCCTCCGTGGAATAGATGTGAACCGCTTGCCATCGACGGCCGACTGCGAAGAAGAGGCCGGCGTTTCATCACCAAACAGCACGATTTCCAGCGTAAGCGGGAAAAGAAGCGAGAGAGAAGCAAACGGAGACGAGCATGAGATGGAGAGAGCTTGTTCTCGCGGAATCAGCGACGAAGAAGATGGCGACACTTCGAGAAAGAAGCTTAGACTCTCTAAGGATCAGTCCGCGATTCTCGAAGAAAACTTCAAAGAACACAACACTCTCAATCCAGTAAGTAGCCTACAGTGATTCTGTGTTTGGTTTCTGAGAAAAAGGAGGAAAAAAGAGAAATTTTTCTTCCGATGGGTATTTTGGTATTTTTGCTGAAAATGGAGGGGTTGATACTTGCAGAAGCAAAAGCTGGCCTTGGCTAAGCAACTGAACCTGAGACCAAGACAGGTGGAGGTGTGGTTTCAGAACAGAAGGGCAAGGTGAGACAATTCTTCTATGTCTGAAGGGCATTTTCGGCATTAAAAAGTGTAGAATTACAGTTATACCCTTGGGGCCTGATGTTTTGAGTGGGGAAATTTTGACAGGACCAAGTTGAAGCAAACGGAGGTTGACTGTGAGTTCTTGAAGAGATGCTGCGAGAATCTGACGGAGGAGAACAGACGGTTGCAGAAGGAGGTGAATGAGCTGAGAGCACTGAAACTTTCCCCACAGTTCTACATGCAAATGACCCCACCCACAACCCTCACCATGTGCCCATCATGTGAGCGTGTGGCGGTCCCACCTCCCTCGTCGGAGGCTCGCTCCCACCAGATGGCCACCACCCACCACCGTCCCATCCCCATCAACCCTTGGGCCACCGCCACTCCCATCCCCCACCGCCCCTTCGACGCCCTCCATCCTCGCTCCTGATTATCACAGTTGTCGAAGGGCTTTTTGGTCATTAAAAATTATGTGTACGAAAGGAGAGGGAAGGAGGGGAAGGGTAACAGTTTTAACAGTTTGGATAGTGGAATCAATTTCCATCTAGTCTAATGGTTGCTAGAACGTGATTTGGTGGGTCACCATGTTTTGTTGTATTGAGTATTTGACCCATCTCTTCTCTCTTTCGCGGAGGCGACAACCTTTTCTTTTCTAGCCTAGTTCTCTCTCTCGGGATTTTGGTGGTACTCTTTGTATACTTCTTCCCAGGTAGCGGAAGAGGGGACTTTGGCTGTAAAGTGGTCCTTTTCTAATTGTTTAACTTAAGTTCAAGAGATGTAGTGGTCTGAAAAATATCAATCAAGTATGATGATTACAGAGGAATCTCTCCTTCATCTAATCTTTGTTTATTATTCTGAAATTCTGGATCTGGTGGGGACGACGTATATCGGATTCTATGGCTGTTTTGTAAATTGGACCATTTCTTTTTTAATTTGTAAGTTGTAAATAGTTTCCTAATTCCCCTGATATCATTGCTTCTAGCCTTCTACCGGCCTCACCAAGAATTATTCTTCAATCACAGCCCGGCTGTTCCAATTATGGAGACTTCTTTCAATTTATTTCCAGCCTTGTTCCCAGTCTTGCACAAAAATAGCTGGATTCATACACAAATTTATTAATTTTATAATTCTTTTTCTAACCATTTACAAACATACCTATTGATGATTAAATATAATAGTAAGTGAAAATTTTAATATTAAAGAAATTAGCATAAAACGCTACGTACAAATTTTTTATAAGAAAATATTTTTTATTTTACATAAAAAAATTTAAATAGTTTAATCACAACCCATGTTGTGATTTGTGATTTTAAGTGACACAGATCTGAGATCTCACACATAAAGCTTGACACGAAAAAGTGAGATTACAGAAAAAGACTAATTTGACAATTAATCTGAGGATTTTTGTACTAAACTCCCCCCCTTTTTCTAACCACCTTTAGGACCAAGCAGGTACAAAAAGAGCCACATAATTGCATAAATTATTTTCTTAGTTGCATAGTTGTGTCTGCCAACTCTGCCCTATTTGTCTACATGAATCCCTTGAAAAGGGGGCCAGAGTAAATATCATGTCCCTAAACTCCTTATTGCACCTGTCTTTGCAAAATTTTCAAGAGGCCGATGATTAATTAAAAAGCTGAGGTGTCGAAGTGTGAGATGAAAAAAAGAGAGACAAAGCATGATAGTTGAAGGGAGGAAAAGAATAGGCAATGTCCTGTTTAGGGGAAGGGTAGGCAGAGGCTCCCAGTTTATTAAAGATGGGTCCTGACTCCTGACTATGTGCAGCATAAATATGGATAGGAGGCCTTAATGCGGGGGTCCTTATCTCTTCCTTCATACCCCCTCTTTGAGGGCACATACATATATGTGAATGTCTTTGTTCTCGTATCTGTAATTCTAACAAGGAATGAATTACTTAGTGCAGACATTGGATGATCTCACAAGTCACAATACATATTCCACTTTCTTTCCCAGAAAAAAGTGGGGACAACTCATAGGCATACCTTCAACAATTACCCATTGAGGGAACAGAAGTGGGTTTCCGGCAATGCATTGAAATGTATTTATAGATTCAGAGCAGAGTGGGTACTCATAAATTCAGCCACCCAATTTTCCTTATCCTCTTAACTAAGATAGGGACACCACCATTTAAAACCCTTCCTTTTGTTTTGTTTTATTTGGGACTCAGTTTCAGTATTTGAGTTTGGAATTCCCAGAAAATTAAGACTGGATGTGGCATATCAAGAAGGTTCATAGGTGGTGGGTTCGCATGGAATTAATATCGAACTGGGTTCAACTAGACCTACTGGCTTGGTGGATTCATTTCACCAAGGTTTTCGTAAGTGTCTTACGCATTGCCAATCCAGAAATTCAGTACTTAAAGCCTAATAAGTTTCAGGACTTGCCACATGGTTCAATTGTTCTCAGTAGGCATTTTGGTTAAATGGATTAAATTATTGCCATGCTTCCAAGAAATGAGACCAGTAAGTACCTCCAGAATTTCAAACCGATTGGGCTTCACAGTTGTGATTCTTCATATCATTCAACACTAGTGTAGTATTGCTATTTCTTAACATTTATCAAAGATGGCATTTATGGAGGAAGATATTGTCTGCCCTACACTCAATGGGGCTTATAGCTTTAAAACTAGTTTACATGGTTAAAGAGGAACCTGCACATATATAGTATAAAAACCGTTTTTCCGTATTCAATATGAGATATCACAATCACCCCTATGCAAAAGTTGTGTCCCATGAATTGTAGGATCAAACAAAAAGATTTCCCTTGCAGGTTAAACAAACTCTTACATTAGGGTCGAGGATCAACTCTAACATCATTTGTAACAACCTACTCTTAATCATATAAATACTATGCTCTGAGCACAAAGGGCTCTTACGACTTTAAAACGCGTCTATATCATTAAAAGGAATTCACATATATTTAACGCAACTTTTTCCCCTCCTGGGTGTAGGATATTACATTCATTAAGAGGAGCCCACACAAAGGAAGAATGGCTTTGAACAACCAACTACTGAGGGTTTCTTTTTCAAGTGATTCAGCTGGACATCTCTTTCAGCCTCGAAACAGTTATTTTAAGCTTCCAAAGAGAGAAAATAATACTGGCATCTGATGGGCTCTGTTACAGTCAATTACCAGAGAGTTTTTAAACTGGAATGTGATCTGAAAAATCTAGGAAAAGAATAAAGCTGCATTTTTCTGCTAAAGGGAACTTTTTGTTTTGTTAGAAGCACAAGAAAATTGATATTTCATAGAGACCAACTTCTACAATTAATCAAATGGTTTGGGCAAATTGTTAGGTTTAATTACCTCATATGATGCATACTTTGATAATAATCATACCAACAATTACCTTAAATCATTCAAGAATAGAAACTCAGAGCTCAAGACTTCACAATCAAAATCCAAACCAACATCTATTTGCTTCCATGCAAACCCCAGTGGTTGTGAGGCTGTTTATACAGATTTTTTTTTTCTTTATTTACCAAATGAGAGTCAGATTTGCTGAAGAGAGACCATTTTCTCAGTGACAGTAATGCAAAAGTTAGAACAATAATCATCGAAACAAAGGAGCAAGATCAGAAACTCTTCTTCAATGCCAATCTCTACATCCCACAACCATAAATGTGAAAAAAAGAAAAGAAACAACTCTGATATCAAGTAAAATTAGAAAATATGAAACAAAGAAAAAAGGAAGTCAAGAGTCTAGATAGCAGCTTTCATATCCATCTTTCTTGAATTCTAAGGGTCTAAGGATCTTCATGTTTACCTAGAAAGGTTTTTACTGATCTGTGCACTTCTCTTGATTGATTCAATCCTTTGAAGCCTGATCTGCTCTCTGAATTTTGCAATGAACTCATCAGCCTTCTTGTTGACATCATGGCTTCCATCGCCCGCACTAGTAGAGGCAGCCTCATCATTGTCTGAGCTCTCTTCGTAGCTCTCTTCATCGCTTCTGGACTCTTCATCGGAATCCAAGAAAACGTTTTCCGAAAGCTCTTTCTTCCCTCCCTTCTCATATTCCATGAGGGTTGGCCTTGACATAGAAGGGAGGCTTTCATGACTTGGCCTCTCTGACCTTACTAGTACTTGATCAAATGCCACCCTCTTTCTTCCTGTCTTCTGTGTCATATTTCCTGCAACTTCCTTTGGTTTTTTCTCATCATCCCCAACTTCTGCAGCTTTCCTCATCCCTGCAACTGGTTCACCAGCTCTAAGTGTTCTGAATGACTTCCCCATTAGTGAGCCATCAATTTGGGGTCTTGGTATTGTTTCCACTCCTGAATTTGCTCTTCTCAGGGTGTCCTCTCTGCCACTTCTACTCCAATCTTTGGGTTCATTTGTCATGCTTCTTTTAAAATCCTTCTCACCAGATACTCTACCTCTAGCTACACTAGAAATTGTGGGTGGTGGTGGTGGGGGTGGAGGTGGGGGAGGAGGAGTAGACTTATAGAAGCTCTTCTTCCTTGCAAAATCTTCCACACTCTTGGCTTGGGATTCTGATGATAGAGAGGGTGAAAGAGATGGTTTCTTTGGTGAAGAAAATGATGGTGAAGGAGATAACTTCTTGGGTGAAGAAGATACAGAACTGGCATGAGATGATCCAGACCTTTGGGACCTAAAAGACCTTGATTCGAGCTTGTTGATTTTAGGTTCCTCCACTGATGGAGGAAGAGAATACAGAGGAGGGCTATCCACCTCTTCCTTCATTTCCATCCTCCCTGACCTTGACCTCCATGGAATGGGAGATGGAAGAACAACATTTTGCTCCAATTTTTTCTCCAGTTCTAGAGGTTCCAGATCTCCCAATTCCCCGTTCTTAATTGTACTCCGATTGATTGAGAACCTCTTTGAACCTGAATTTAAACTCGACCAACTGAGAGAACGAGAGATGCCGCCATCTCCATTAGTGGATTCACCATCACCCGGGTCCGAAACACGCGATTTCAAGCTCCTAACAGGCAAAAGCAATGGCTTTTCCCCAATTCTCGACCCCTTACTGCTCTGCTCATCAATAACAGAGCTTTCCTGTGTAACCACAACCACTGGTTTACCCCTATAGTACTGACTATTCCATGTTTGGACCTTACTCTCACCCGACCCACTTGGGCTTTCAACCTCTTCATCAAAAACTGATGAAACCTGAAGAAATCTAGACACATAGGATTGAGCATTATCAAATTTAGAGTGATTTTCCTTCTCTGTTTCATCATTTCGCCGGCTAAAAAGGCCATAAGAAACAGCAATACCCACAAAAACAAGGTGAAGAAGCTCCCAGCTTCTGTTGAATACAGTCTGGTTGATAAATTCAGGTGCTTGTGAGGGGAACAGTGGGAGAATTGCAAGAAAAAGTGTAACAATGAGAGCTTTGTACAGAAAGCCTGAATAGAACTTACTTGGGTTGGCTTGGTTTTGTGGGGTTGTTGAGGTTATCTCTGAAACTAGCTGTTGGGATTTGTTGTAAGGGTCTATCTCTGCCATTGAAGATCTCCTTAACCGTGACACTGCAACAAAGTTAAGAAGAAGAAGAAGAAGAAGAAGAAGAAGAAGAAGAAGGAAGAAGAAGAAGAAAGAAGAAGAAGGAAAGAAGAAGAAAGAAGAAGAAGAAGAAGAAAAGAAGACTTAGGGGCTAAGGAAAAGTGGGGAAAGAGGAAAGGGGGAGAGTGAAGAGGAAAGTTTTGGTTAGATGTGAGCAAAATTCAAGCTTTGCTAGCTTTAGTGGTTGCTTTGCTTTAGCTGCTTTTAACGGTTCTCAACAATTGACCCCAGGCTTTCCATTTCCGCAATTTGCCC
The DNA here is from genome assembly GCF_030704535.1 of Vitis vinifera. Taxonomy (NCBI): domain Eukaryota; kingdom Viridiplantae; phylum Streptophyta; class Magnoliopsida; order Vitales; family Vitaceae; genus Vitis; species Vitis vinifera. Next base: position 5,663,507 of record NC_081806.1, on the reverse strand, counting down.
AAGTCACCTTTTCGTTTGTGGGTGGCTGAAAATGTTGAACAACTAAGATTCCTTCAGGTCTTTAAGATATGATTAACAAAATAAGTTCTTTAGCCCATGCATATGCCCGGAAGACAGAAGATCACTCAACCAACCAATGGCTTAGAGTCTGCAGAATTGAAAGATATGATTAAGAAACAAAGATTATCAGGTGGGAAAATCGGTATCTGCAATGAGAATGTAGTACTTGGGCCAGTGCTGCTTTCAATCTACGCAATGCTAGCTATTTTGCATTGCACCCACACAGACATCTGCTTTGTGGGCATGTTCTTTTGGAATGCTTTTAGGCGAGGGAGGCGACCAACGTAAAAAAAATATTTTCTGTCTTATGTCAAAGCTCAATACTTCATATTTCTTTACTTTGTTATGATTTCCCACCTGCTCCATTAAACAACTGGTCTAATTGGATTCTCCAGCTCCATAGATGTAAATCACTGCTGTTGATTCTCTCTCCCTCTATATATATATAAAATGAAAAAGTTGAGGGTATGACATAGATCTGAGTCAGAGATGAGCAGTGGGGTGTTAGAGAATCACTCCAAGGATAGTTGGGGGAATTGGGAAAACTGAAGGGCAATTAGGTTGCGTGGATCTGGTCAGGGTTCTTCTTTTGGACTGCGTACGCTAGCTTTTTGTGGAGGCTATTTAAAAACAAAATAAAAAAAATGTCTTTACAACTTTGGAGGGTATGCTTTTCGTATCTCTTGATCTTCCTTCTCCATTCTTCAATTCCCATATGCTCTTGAGTGCCATCCAGTGGCTTAGAGAAGTAGTGAAATTTTATTTTTTTTGAAAAAGAAGAGAATGGTCCCTCCTACAAGATTTCTCCCTTGTCAGCCTACTTGCAGGATGGTAAATATTCCTTCCAAAATCAATTTTTATCCAACCAAGTTTTCTCTTAGCTTGTTGCCCTCCTCACTTGTGCCATGTTGTCGATCAACCATTGTAATACTAAGAGAAAAAAATTCCATATATAGAAGTGGCGTCAAGAACCACTCGGGGCGCACCTTGCACGGTTCAACCTGATTTCAGTTGGCTTCGGGAAGAGTCCTTTTTGTAATTTGCTTTGGGCTAAGGTGGAAAAAAGCTACCGCGAATTGAATTATTAATTTAATAATAATATTTATATATTTATCATTCATATTATTTTATGTTATAATATTTTGGTCACTTCTTTTTAAATTATTTTAAAAAATAATGTAAAATTAAAAGATAAATAGTTCGTTTTTTTAAATCTATGCCCCCAACCCCAACTATAAAATATCAATCTGCAGACTAAAGATTAACATTTTCCACGGCATTTGAATTCAATTGGTCAAGTAAAACTGTAAAAAAAAAGGGAAAATTATAAGGATAATCCTCACTAGAGGAAAGTAGGGTGATAAGGTATCATTTTTTTTCCCGAATTCATGACCGACAGTACATGCGTTGCGAAAGACTTTTACGTATTGAATCTGATTCCCATGCTTTCGAACGTGTCAAAAATAAAATAAGTGCTTAGGGAGTAAAAAAGTGTGTAATGTGACGAGGATGGAAGAGATATAATCTTAAGAATAAATAAATAAATATATAGATATATATTTTAAAAATAACATATTGGAAGTGACACAAAGCGTGTATGATTTTGGTTTTATAAAAAATTAGATAATTAAGAATGTGTTTGATAGTGATTTTAAGAAGTATTTATACTATTTTTAATACTTGAAAGATAAAAAATTTTAAATGTCAGAAAGACTAAAAACACTTCATAAAATCATTATCAAATGCACTTTAATATTCATAAAACGACTTAAATGTTGTTACTTCAAATGTTTTTAGGAGAATCAATTCTTAAAATTTGTTTGATAGTAATTCTAGGAAACCCTTTTAATATTTTTAATATTTAAAAAAATTTATCATTCAAGTGTTAAAAATGCTAAAAATGCTTTCTAAAATTACTCCCAAACACACTCTTAAACATTTTTCTAAAAAATATTATAAGTAATTTAAAAAAAAAATTTAAATGTTTATTAAATTTTATCAAATATTTATTTTAAAAAAACATGTTTTAAACTAAAAACGCTTTCTAAAATTATTATCAAATGGACTTTTAATTTTGAAAATATTCATTCTATTGAAACAAAAATATAAAAACGGAGTGTTTTTGCCCTAAGAAAATTCTCTTTATTGGTAGGTGTTTTGTAAATTAACTTAACAACTTAAAGTGATTTAATAATTTAATTTAAATCATTACCTCAATAATCTCATTTGCTATTCCACGGCCTCCAATGTTACTTAATTTTTTTCATACTTATAACTTATGAAGACAAATATATAAATTAGATGATTTAAAATAAATTTTAAGTTAATTTTATTAAACAACTTTAATATTTAAAGTAATAAATTATAAGTCAACATACTTAAAGTTAATTTAAATTATTAAATAATAAGTATTAAGGCTATGTTTGGTTCCCGGAAAGTACAAAGGAAAGAAAAAAAATGCTAAGGAAAATGATTTTCTCATGTTTGGTTGTCCTATGAAAAATATAAAAGAAAATCAAATATAATTAAAACTAATTAAAAACTTATGTATTTTTAAATTATTTAATCTTTATATTGATGAATTAAAATAAATAAAATGAGTTTGAAGTAACAAAAAAAATAATTTATCAACTTTTAATCTATTTTTTTATTTTCCTTCATTTTTTCTTTTCTTCTACTTTTCCTTTGTATTTTCTTTCCCTTACATTTTCCCTCAAATTTTCCGGGAACCAAACATAGCCTAAGTTTCTCAAACATCTTATAATCAAGTAAATTGTTAATTTATTGTGTAGTAATATAATAAAATATTAAAATCTATTATAAATTAAAATTTTAAATAATAATAAATAATGCATTTTTACATAGTACAACCAATGATCATTGTCTTTGAATTTTTTTATATTTTGAAAGATTTATATAATAGGCTCATTATAATAATAAACAAAAAAACCAAACACTTGATAAGAACATTTTTTTATGAAATTAAATAATAAGTCAAAAAATCAATATTGTCAAATTATGTGATGTAATTTACTAAGAATCAATGAAAATATCCAAAGTTTTCAGTTAAAATAAATTTAAAGTTAATTGAAAAAAATATTTTTCAATTTGATTTTTAAAAAAGTAATAAGAGCTTTCATTTAAAAAATAATAATTAATGTTAATAAATTTTCTACCAAACCTCCTGATAAGGATGACATTGTAGAAGTTTTTAATAGGGTGATGAACCGTAGCCCGTAGGTCAGTCTCTCTTTTCCATTTAATCAAAGAAAAAAAAAAATCATAATTGTACTATAAAAATATTAAAAATAAAATATAATTAAAGTTAGTTACAAATCTATATATTTTTAAATTATTTAATTTTTATATAAAAAAATTAAAATAAATGAATAAATTTGAAGTAGTATATAAAATAATTTATTAATTTTAAATCTATTTTTTATTTTTATTTCTTTTCCTTTGTTTTCTTTTCTTCTTACTTATTTTTTTTTTTCAAATTTTCTTAAACCAAACCTAACAAAAACCTTTCTCCAGGGAACAAAATTTGAATGAAATTTTTTTAATTTTAATGAAAAAAAAACAATTGTTGAAGATTTTAGACTAAAAAGTATTTGGTAAAACTTAATAGTTATTATTTAAGTTGATTTTAAGTTATTAACTTAAAATTTCTTATTTATTTTTCAATTTTAAGTATTAAGATTGTTTTATAAAATTAACTTAAAATTTATTTTAAATCATTAAATTAAATTAACATACTTACCCTCAATAATTTTAATTAATATTTATAGTTTTACTAATTTTAAGTAATAAATTTATTTATTAAATATTTATATTTAAAGTATTATAGATACATAAAATAACTACAAAAATATTTACTGTAAAAGATGAATTGTCAATGTAAAGTCATATTTGTAAAATATATTTTCACTAAAAGGCATATGAGACTTGAGTTTAAGAAAAAGTTAACTTTTTTGACTTAATATTTAAAATTATTTTAACTTAAAGTTGTAAGTTTAAATTATTTTATAAAACATGTTTAATCTATTTAATAACTTTAATTAGACCATTAAATTATACTAAGTCGTTAAGTTGACTTATCAAATACTTTATAAGAATAATTGAGAAATTGTTAAAAAGAAAATGAAATTATATTTATTTACTAGGGATAGAAAAACTCTCCTCCTACCCATTACAGTCGTATATTTATGAGCATATTTGATTTTTGAAAAGTATTAGGAAAAACAATATTTTTTATATTTGGTTTCATCACAAAAATTAGAAAAGAAAAACAAATATAATTAAAATTAATAAGACATTTATGTATTTTTTATTTTTTTTTCACTTTTTTTTGTTATCATACTTTTCCTATCTATTTTCTTTCACCTTTTTTTAAAAAAAAAATTCAGGCAACCATTAAAGTGATATTTTATTATCTTAAATTATTATAAATCCAAATTTAAATGTTGAATGTCTCAAAAACACAAAATAAATCTCTCAAGTTATCATAATACTAACTATCAAATATCTATTAGGAGGTTGAAAGAAAACAAATTTAAAATAATTAAAATAAAGATATACTTTGACTTTTTTTATTTTATAAATTATGTATTTATAAGACTTCATAAGTTATGTAAAATATTTTAGTTTATGTGAAGCTCTTATTCCTCTTATATAAATAAGATTGAATGTTAAAAAATGAGAAAAAAATGAGACAAAAGGGAAAGAAATTAGAAGAAAAGAGAGAATTTGTTGAAAGAAAGAAAGAAAATTATTGAATTGAAATCTATGATCAAATGAGTCTCTTTTAAGCTTATATAGAGTTGCCTCTACACATCTCTATACGAAAGATGAGAAATGTAGAGTTTTTTGAAGCATTTAGATATTTTTTGTACATAGAAATTATGCACACAATTCTTGAAAGCTTTGAAATAGTATGGTTCTTGAGAGTTCTAAAATAGTAGAGAACCTTTCAAGGTTTAAGATAGTTCCATAAGTACCTATAAATAGAGGATGTTCTCACTTGGCCAAGACATTAAGCATTTGAGAGCCATCTACTAGTAGAAGTGAAGCATTTTAGAGTCGTTTACTAGTGGAGGAGTGTGGAAGATTTTAGAGAATTCTAAAAACATCCACACATTTCTACACAAGAAATGAAAGATAAGGGAAATACGTGGAGATTTTTAGAGAGTTTCAAATATCTTTTGTACATAGAAATTATATAGACAATTCTTAAAAGTTTTAAAGTAATAGTATCACCTTTGACGGTTTAAGAGACAAAGGAAATGTAGAAATTTTTAGAGAGTTCCATATATCTCTTATGCATAGAAATTATGGAAGCACTTCTTGGTAGTTCCAAAGTAATGGGGAACCAAAGAGGATTCAAGAGACTAGTGGGTTCTAGATATCTCTTGTACATAAAAATTATATAGGCAATTCTTGATAGTTCTAAAATAGTGGGAACAAGGGTTTAAGAGAGTTTCATAGATGTCTATAAATAGAGGATGGTATCATTTAGTCAAGGCACTAAGTAATTGAAAACACTTAATAATGTGTTCTTATACAATTAAAGCTTTGCCTTCATTGCACATCCTAATTTCCGAGTCAAGTAGCATTGCTTAGCATATCCAATTTGAGAGTCAAGTATGCTAAGTTAGCAATTTCAAGTACCTTAGTGGTGAGCAACGTCAAGTACCCTAATGGTCTAAGTGTCATTAAGCCGGTGACAAATGTAAGTAATACATTTCAAGTAGAAATACCAAGAATTTTGATATTATTCCGATAGATGGAAATATCATATCAATCGAGCCATTAAAAGATAAAATTTGTATGAAAAAACAACCATTTATAACTTTTAGTTAGTTACACTCATAAATGAAGTTATGTTTACATTTGTATGAAAAAACAAATACATAAAGGAATAAATTTCGACATTTTAGTTAACCACACTCAATTTATTATGTTTATATTTTTATGAAAAAACAATTATATAAAGGAAACAGATTTTGATATTTTAATCGACTATGCTCAGTTATGTGTATTTAATAGATTTAGTATGAAAACAGATTTTGATATTTTAATCGACTATGCTCAATTATGCTTATTTAATAGATTTAGTATATTGAATTTTTTTAGTTGGTTAAATAAAAATTTTGAAAGAAATGTTTTTAGATTTATTTCTTTTTTTTTTATTAAGTTCGCTCTCATTTTTTTTAATGGAACGTACCAACAATTTGTAGTTAGGATTCAATGAAACAAAAAAATATGTTTCAAATTAAAATCTTGGAAAAAAGAATAATGTAAAAAGGTTTCTTTCAAATATTAATATTTAGAAAGTGAAACAATGAACAAACAATGAAGAATTTCTTCTTGTACATGAAATTATGCTAGACTCCCTTTCCATCTTACTTCACGCTAAGGAAAATACTTTGTAGAAATTCCAAAAGCTGTCTAGAAAAAAGTCATAGTTTAATATTAAAAAATATGAACATTAAATCCCAAAGCACCATCGTATAGGTCTTTTTTTTAAAACAGATCTTTAGGAACTAGAAACCTTTTTCCATGAAACAAAGTCTGAATGAAAGATTTTAATGAAAAAGAAAAAACACTTTTGGTGAAGATTCTACAATTATTGAACAATTTGCTTTCTTGGAGATGTAAGAAATAAGAGGAGATTTTGAAAAATGATCATTCACTATACATTTGGAGATTTGGAGAGCGTTTAAGAGTAATTCTACAAAATATTTTTAACATTTTTAATACTTAAATAATAAAAAGTTTGAAGTGTTAGAAATGTTAAAAGTTTTCTAAAATTACTACCAAATTGATCTTTAGATACTTTTGATAATGTTTCTAACATTTATACTAGTTGAAATATAAATTTTTTTTAATGTTAAATGTTAGAAATAATTATTAAAATCAATATCAAATATGTTCTTAATGTTAGATGATAAATTTTTATTAGTAAAATTAATTCTTAAAATATTTAAAAATTAATTCATTTTATAAGTTACCTTAAATTAGATTTTAGTTATTTCTAAATTATCTTTATAATTTTCAAGTATATAATTTATTTAGGCTTTTGGATATATTTTAAATTTTATAAAATATAACTTTTATATATATATAAAAAAAATAGAAACTCTTGTATAAAAAATATAAATTTATCTCGTATCTTTAAAAATTATTTTAAAAAATTTTCAAACTTGAGGTAGTAATTAAAAACCATTAGATTCTCGATGTAAGGGTTTAAACTACGTTGTCAAGATAAAATATGACATATAGGATATATATGTTATATCTTATAATATGATTTCTAACGAGATATGATATAATTGGATATATATATCTTATGAACATGATATTTTAAAGTAGCATATTTGGGATATGAATAAAAAATAATATGTTATATTATATTGTATTTATATTTAAATTGTGAAATGAATAAAAAATAATATGAATTATATATTATTTTCAATGTAAAATAAAAATTATATTACATTTAAATATTTTTTATTTTAAAAAATAAAATTTTTGTTATCTTTAACAATGTTTTGATTAAAATATTTGAACTTTACAAATAAATTTTTTTATATTATGTTATTTAATATATAAAAATAATTTATATATTAATATTATTTTATAAATATTTTTTTAGTTTTTTTTAATCATAATAAAAAATTACTTTGTAAAATGAATATATTAAAAAAATAAAGTTTTGATAAAAATAATAATTTTTTTGATACATGAAATATGTATATCTCATATTTTACCATGTGATTAATATATCTAACATAAAAGAGATAAAAAAAAAAAATGGTGGATAATATATCCCACCACTTATTCTATTTCATATTTGGTTGAACATATGATAACATAAGTGATAAAATAACTTATCATATTCTATCATCAATAATGTGATAAGATATAATATCTCATCTCTTATCCTATTACATTCCGGTCAATCAAACATGATCTTAAAGTTTTTAAATTTTATACAAGAGTTATCATTTTTTTTAAATAAAAAAACAAATATATCTAAATGGACACTTATCCATATTTCTAAAATCATCAATGTGATATATATATATATTACTACATATCAAATATCTCTCTTTAATTAGTTGTTAAGTATGTTTAAAAAGTAGTTCCAACGGTAATAGGAGGTTGAAAAATGTGAAATTAGAATAAAGATACACTTTGATTTTTTTTATTATTATTAATATTTACAAATTTCTAATAGTTTTATAAGTTATGTGAAATTAGAATTTTAGTTGGTGTAAAATTCTTATTACTCTTATATAAATAAGATTGAATATAAAAAGAAAAAAAGGAAAAAAGAGAATTTGAGACGGGGAGAAAGAAATTAGAGGAAACGAGAGAACTTGTCAAGAAAGCCATTTGAAGAGAAGAAACCGAAGAAAATAGAGAAGGTGAGAGATTTGAAATCGATTTGAAGAGAAAAAAATTGAAGAGAAGAAAATAAACAAGAGAATTTTCGAAGGAGGAAGACAACAATGGGAGTTATATACTTCAAGTTTAAAAGTGTCAAAAATTTTGACATTATTCCAATAGATGGAAATATCGTATCAGTTGGATCCTTAAAATATAAAATCTTTATGAAAAAACAACTATACAAAGGAACGGATTTTGATATTTTAATCACTCAGGCTCGGACAAATGAAGGTATGTTTATTATTTAGATTTAATATATTTAATTTTTTTAGTTGGTTTAAATAAAAATTTTGAACAGATTGTTTTCATAGATTTATTTCTTTTAATTTTTGGATTAAATGTTTTTTTTATTAATTAAGTTTGACTATCATTTTGTTAATGGAATGTTGAATGTATTAACAATTTGCAGATGTTTCAAACTAAAATATTGGAAAAAAAAGATTATTGTAAAGCATTTTTTTTTTAAATATTAATATTTAGAAAGTGAGACAATGAATAAATAAATCAAGATTTATTTTGGAATTTGACAATCTATGTAAAAAAATAATACCATAAATATAATATTCATTTTAGGATTTTGCGGAAAAAAAAAGATTAATTACAAACATTAAATTAAAGATTTTCCGTATTTTATTTCAGAGTATACGGATGATGATACAATTATCCAAGACAATACTGAGGTTTTGGTCCGTAGAATGGCTGGGCATCCATCAAAACCCATCCTTTTAGAACAACAAAACAAAATGTAAGTGTTTGTACAACAATTGCTATTTTAGCTATACAAGAAGTTTATGTTCTACGAAATTATTTTTAAAAATATTAAAATATTTTTTAAAATGACTTTTAGAAATTATTCAACTCTAGATGTTGTACCACCACCTTCATCCCAAACTGGTTTGCAGCAAAAGACACCTCCTTCCGGATACATATGTCATAGATGCCAAGTGCCTGGTACGTTTAATTTTGGGCTTTATTTAAAAAATGTTTCCAAAAAATTTAAAAAACAATTTCTAAAAAGGGTTTTCTTTTTCACATCTTAATTTTCTCTAAACGACTAAAGTGTATTATTAAAAAACAAAAATTCATTTTTGTTTTCTGGTTGTCGAACATTTTTCCTATTTTATTCTTAGAAACAAAAAATTGTTTTTAAAAACAACTTTCAAATATACCCTCTAACTTACTTACCTTCGGGTTTTGAGGCTCACCTATCTTAAACACAAATTGTACTAAATTTATGACCAGGGCATTTTATTCAACACTGTCCTACAAATGGCTCAGACATCCAAAGAATGAAGCCAAATAAGTAAGTTTTTATCCATTATTCATATCAAAAGTCTCATATAATGGTGCTACAATTAAAATCAAATCAATTAATCATTTCAAATTGAAATTAACAGACCTGATTCCAAGAAAAAGGAGGATGAGAGGAGCATCCCACCAAAACTTCATTGCCCACTCTGTAAGCTGCCAATGTTGGATGCTGTAATGGTCAAATGTTGTTTTACCAGTTTCTGTCACAGATGTAAGACTAAATTTTATGTCCTTTTCTTGTTGATATAATATAAAGTATGATTCACAAATCTAATAAAGCCAAATATTAAAACTTCATTCAGGCATAAGCAACTGCCCGACTTGTCCATGTGGAGCGAGGGTCGTATCAAATGACCTCCTACCGAATCTTACATTGAGAGATATCATTCTTAGATTTCAAGGTTTGTACTGCATGGATTAATGTTTTTTTTTCCAATTTATTTTATGAGTTCGATAGTTAATTAATTAATTTATTTACTTTCAGATAAGGAATATAAGGGTGTTTGTGGTCGCGGAGAGAAAATTCAAGTGAAGAAATTACTTCCAAAAAGATGATAAAAATATGTTAAATCATCTTTCTTTCGTTTTAATTTTTTATTTTCTTCATTCCAATATTTTTCCAACATTTTGTTATGATAGATGGTTGTATTTGTAATAGAAAACTATATTTGTTATGATATATGGTTGTATTTGTAATAAAAAAGTATATTTGTTCAATAAAATAATATATTCTATATTTGCACCTCGATTAATTCCATGGGACCCTAAAGTTAACGGGTAAGCCTTCAGTGACCTTGAGGGGACTTAGAACTGGTTACCACTAGAAAGCAAACCCAAGACCGGACCAATTGAGTTACCCATCAGGTTTTATAATTAGCAATTTATATAGAATATTGGCCATTCTATAGCTATAAAGGGAAATAATTAGAAAGAGAAATGCAATTTTTTGAAGATGCAACTGGAAGTAGATAACTTTATAGCTAAATACTTTAACTAAAACATGCTATTGAATATCAAGGCAGAGGTCATTAACGAATAAGTTCTACGTGGTGACATCCATTATCACCACGTAGAACTTATTGAGCCATTCTGGAAGAAAATCACTGGCATTTGTGCTGAGAGATTGAAGAAAGACCCAGCAACCAAATTTAAGAACCCATTTTTTTTATAGTTTATAAAGATCAACAGAATCCATCAATTCTGAAATGACTCAAATAGACTAGATCACAATAATTAACTGCATCTTAGAGTGAAAGCTAGTGCAGGTGCAACAGCATAAGGAGACACTGTTTCAGAGCAGAGCAGGGCACAAAAAGTTGTTTTATTTTTAGTATAGTTACAAATTCTCAAGCCAAACTTCTACGAGAGAGGTTGCAACCTTTTTCCACCCACCTGCAATAAACGAGGAGCTGCAAAAGACAACCCAAATCGAAACAGAAATTAGTCAGATGCATATAGCAAGAATTCAACACTTAAAATCCTTCACATCGAGCAGCAAGGAAACATAAGAGAATCTCACTCAATTTTGTGATACATAATTGTCATATGACCGGTAAACAAACTCTGACATGTAAAACATGTCCTGCTCATTTTTATGATTCTGCAAATGAGCCATCCGATATCTCAAATATGTTTTGCGCATAGAAATTCAAACGACCTAAGAATCATCAAGCTACAAATAAAGGGCAATAAGCTGAAACCCAAGGTGATGTATGAAAGAATCAAGCTACAAACAAGGGACTGTAGAATTAATCTTGGCCATCGAGTCTATTTTACAACATAACCAATCAAAGCCAAAATAAGAAAATTAACACCACCAGGAATTTCTCAAGTCAATGCCTTCAGATAATTCTGTAGGCTATCCTAGTGAATGATAACAAAACGGAAACTAAATAACCATTGTGAATGAAAGAATAGCCTAGTCATCTTTGAAGAAAGACAAATGCATTTAGGCCCACAGAGTTAAGGAAAAAACCACAAAACCAAACTAAAGGATATATGCTTTCTAATTTGTCAAAAGATCAACAGCATCTGCCAACAAACCAAAGACCAAACATGCCTATCAATAATCCAACATTCTACATTTGGTCTGCATGCACGAGCATATATGATCATCAAAAACTGATCAGTTTCATTCTTCCCACCCAAATAAATTGTTGAGGTTATAAAAATAATAATAATTTGCCCGTGCTAACATCTCCTAAAATTTGAGCTGCTCATTTTGCATAGACAAGAATTTGCAATACACCAACTCAGAAACTTTCTTTTTAAGATATAAAAAATATTAATCTCATATGTCAATGGTTTGTTCTCAGGTTTCATTCTTATTTTGGGAGCCGGGTGAGCTGGTTTTTATTTGTATCGGATATTTTGAAGTTTGGCTTCAACTAATAGACTTTGGGTTACTTCCAAATTATAAATCACATTTTTAGCTACTACAAACATGACTCAAAGTTTGTTCATCTTAAGTCCAATACTAAAAGAAGCAACACAACAAATCCAATCTGCATAGAGTCTAACCAAATAAATAAAATAGCTCCTAAGAATAAAAGATCAAGTCATTACCACAAAACAGTTTTAAAACACACTCAAGTACACCGTAAAGTATCAATGATATTAAGGTGGGGCAGATTCAGAGGGATTTTATGTGGGGAGGTGGGGCTCTTGAGAGAAAACCTCATTTAGTAAGGTCGACAACAGTTTGCCTAGATAAAAGAAAAGGGAGGTTGGGGGTGAAGAGCCTTGCTCTGCTCGATAAGGCTCTTCTTGGCAAATGGAGTTGGCACTTTGCAAATGAAAAAGAGGCTTTTTGGAACCAAGTAATAAGGGGGCAAATATGGGGAGTAACGTGGTGGGTGGTGTTCGCGGGAGTTAGAGAGGGGTATGGTGTAGGCATGTGGAAAGCAATTAGGAAGTTTGGGCACCTTGTTAGCTCTAGAATTTCTTTTGTGGTGGGAAATGGGCAGAGATGTGTTTTTGATGGAACTACACCTTTGTGCAAATCTTTTCCCACCTTATTTGCATTAGCTACTTCAAAGAGGCTTAATTCCTATTTTCTAATTAAATAAAAACCCCTTTAAAGGCAAAAACATCTGCACCCTTATGGCTCTGGCTGTTCATAGAAATGAAATTCTGTATTGCTCTTTCAAGAAGATGAAGGCGTCGTTCTTCTCTTTGTACCCAGATTTTACTTTACAATTCCAAATTTAACTGAATCCTTTCGCAACACATAAGCAGTAAACACGGGCAAATGCATACACATACAAGGATCACGTAACAGCTTTGTCAACAACACAGTACAACATTAATACTCACCCAAAGTATAGAAATGCAGTGCACAAAATAAACACAGTACCTCAAATTCTAAGCGGTTTGGGCGGGAATCATCCCGGTCTTCCTCGCATACGCGAAAATCCCACCGGCCTCAATTACCGGTCCGACATCCCCAACTGGATTCAATTTATACTCCTTTCCTGTGGTATGGTTGATCAACTTGCTCTCTCCAAGCTCAATGGTGACAACGTCTCCAGTACGGCACTCCTCGCAAATCCTAACCTCCGTTTCCAAAGGATAAACCTCGCCAGTGGACACAGAGTTCCGGAAGAAGATCCGCGCGTACGACTCAGCCACTACGGCTCTGGCGCCGGCGGCGCCCAACGCCACTGGCGCGTGCTCGCGGGAGGAGCCGCATCCGAAGTTTTGGCCGGCGATGACGATGGTGTACTTGGTTTTCAACTCGCCGGCTTCAATGAAGCGGGTTTCATAGGACGAGGGAAGGCCGATGAAGGCGTAAGAGCCGAGCTTTTGGTACTCGTCGGGGTTAGATGGGACGAGGGTGAGGTACTCAGCGGGGATGATTTGGTCCGTATCAATGTTGTCGTGGACGACGTAGCAGAGGCCGTGAAATGAGGTGGAGCTGGCAGTAACAGTGGTGGACCGACGAGTGGAGGCGGCGGTAGTGGCGGTAGTGAAGGGGATAGTCGTGAGAGATTTGAAGGGGAATTTACGAGAGATTGCGGTGGAGAATCGGAGACATGAGTGAGGAGAGAGAGAAGCGTGGGGCTTGTGCGAAGACGTGAGGTTAGGGTTTCCTGAAAGGGCTGCCGAAGCTGTTGAAGCCGCCATGGATGTGAGCTTGACGAACACGGAAGGGCTAGAAATCAGGGTTGTAGACCTCTTACATAAGATCCTGCCACATTAAAATGGATGACATAACCCTAAATTTGTAAATAGAACTTTCATCCTTTCTAACCTTTTTTTCTTTTCTTTTTTTTTAAAAAAAAAAATTATTGTAAAAATAATTTATTTTTAAAAATCTATATATAAATAATAAAAATATTAAAAATAAATTATTTTTCATGTTAAATAAAATATTAAATTTATAAATTTAAAGATTGTTTTATTTCTTTTAATCAATTAATTCAATAAAAAGATGATTTGCAAATGGTATAATGAGAATGGTAGTGACAATCACATTTGCAAATGGTATAATGAAAATGGTTTTCAAAGAAAGATGAAGCTTTGAAGGAGATATGGTCTTTGAGGAAAAAACCATAGCTAGTAGAATACTTCCTTTTTGCTCCTTTAGGTCACATTTGTTGAAGATGCAATAACACCTCTCTTGAGCTTGTGGATGACTCGTTCAAATGATGATGATGTCAAATGTCATAAAAAATGTTGATCTATCCTCATTAGGCGCCAATTAATTATAAGATGAGACGGTGAAAACTCAATTTAAGAATTGGTATCAAATCCAAGATCATGGGTTCAAGTTAAAAAAATGTCATATTGGGAGAGGAGATTCTAGAGTTATCTTTTCGATATCAATTCTTAGTAAGATATATGATTTGTAACATTTACTATATTGGCATAAGTTAGAAATTTAATATAGGAACCACCAAATGTTCTTCGTTCTTGTTTTGTTGCCTTTAAACTATCATATAAAGTCACATCTCATTTTATCCAATATTATAATTTTCTCTCAATTCTTCCATCATACATTCCAATCTTATTTCAAATCCCCTCTTAGCCTTACATTTTTTTTTTGGCTATCTATGTAGTTGGATTTGAATTTGTTGAGATTCTAACTCATTTGTACTTATTTGACAATTTCTTGATCATGTAATTCACCATATCAGTAATAAGAGAAGTATGATTTCGCAAAGGATAACTCTCAATTGCACACAAAACAATCATCCTCGCTTTCTTATTCTCTAGTTTCTTTATTTCAAAACCCCCTTGTATTACATAACCCCCTATATAACTCTAATTTCATCCACATTTCCAACAATCACCCTTGTCTTCTCATTCTCTCTTCTCTTTATTTCAAAACCCTTTTGTATCACATAACCCTTTATATAACTCTACTTTCATCCACATTTCCAAATAGTTAACCTTCACTTGATCATATCTTACTCCCTTCCTTAGCATTGTATGTCTCCCTTTTAACATCCCTATTTATGTAATACCTAACATCTTTACTTCCTAAAGAAAACCCACATTGAACCCCAAGCAAATCATTGGATTCATGCTTTGAAAGGTGATAATTACTCTGAAACCTATTTTCTCCACTATCATAATCCATAGACTCATTGTTGGATGAATTTTCATCAACATAACTCGATATTACCATTCAACATGATCATTATCATAAGTTATATCGATTTCCTTATCCTTACCATCACCATAAGCCACACTATCATCCTCATCCTTACACTTTACATCATCTACTTAAATCATGGTTGTCTTTCTTTCCATCCTATTGAAGGTGTAATCACTACCATGTTTTAGATTAAGCCTATATCCTATGATTTGTAAGCCTTTACTGATAAATATGACAATGGGGCAAGTTCGGGATAAGTCAATCTCATCCTAACCTTGTTCCATTTATTTATATCAATTCTTATTCTTGCCTAAAAATAAAGTAAAATAAACAAGACGGGGTGAAGTAGAGTGGGTAGAGAAAATTCTTATACACCTGTCCTGTTTATTTATTTTATTTTTAAAATTTTTCAAAAATAAATATAATTTATAAATAAAGAAATATTATAAACATTTACAATTTATTTTTATAGAAAATAAAATTTATTTATCTTCAAAAAAGTTGAAAAAAGAAAAAAAATCAAATAAAATAAATTTTTATTTAAAATTATATATAATTAGGGTAGGGTGGGGTGGGGCAATGCGAGACAAAGTAATATCCAAACTTGTCTTGAGTTTTTTTTATAATTTTCTCAAATTTGTTCTAAACCCGTTTATCTTTATTCCAAAATCCTTTTTATTAGAGGTGGAAGTGAGGAAGGTATAAAAAAAAAACCCCTTCGATAATCATCCCTATCTACTAATGAAATGACCTATCCATGCCTAGTGAGCCTTGAAGGCTCAACCCATTGGTTGTTTGCCCTCACATAAGACCCATGATTCCAACAAATGATATGTTGCCTTTGGTACATGACAATTATGTGTTGAATCACATAGAAGCTCAACGAACAAATCCTCAAACATGTTAAAAAACACAATAATGGTTTGAGTCCACGTTTATCTCATATCTCTTTCTATTTCAATGGAGAATGAAGTCATAATTTCTCATTTTTTTAACTGCACAGTAAAAACCCATAACCAAGTGTACATACTGTAAAGTGAAACAAACTCTAGAAGAAAAAACATCACTACAAATGCAAAAGCAACCCTAATTTTGCTTATTTTTTAGGTGTGTTATTGTGAATGAAAAAATCATAGCAATGACCCTTTCAAATAAAGTTTAATCCTTCAAAAAGGAGAAGGGTGCGATATCAAATTTGATGGGGGTGATTTTGATTGTTAATTTGCATTTTGGGTTAATTTTTTATCATTATAAACTTATTCATGAAATATATAAATTATTAAAATAAATTAAAGTTGAAGAAACATTAGATAAAGACACTATAATAGGGATGACAATGAAACGAGTTTTTTCGGGTACATACCCCATTTTACTTTTAATGGGACAGGTTTGAAATTCAAATAAGTGGGTTTGAGTATTGTTTTATTTGGTCCATTTTGATTATATATAAAATTAATTTTAAAATTTAATTTAATTTAAATTTTATTTTTTATATAATAATAATAAAAATATTTTTTTTTTCAATAAAATAAATTATAAAAACTTATAAAATTTTAATTATTTATAAAAATATATATATATTTTAAAATTTCAAAACCCGTTTATTTTTTCTAATGGGATGGGTGGAAATTATTTTGAGTAAACGGGGCGGGTTGGGATGGGGGCGTCCACCCGCCCCGTTGCCTCTACACCGCAATTTATTCCAATGGCAAGAGTAAAACGACGCCGTTGTACGTTTTAATGATGCCTCACGTGTTAACCTAGTGACGCTGCCCTAGCAAACCCCAGATCAGCGTAATACACATATTGGCAAAACGGACGGCTCAGATCTCAAATCAGAACTCACTCACGAGCCTTATATTCGTAACATCTCTCCAAACCCTAACCCTAACCCCTCTGTGGCCGAAGCTCTCACTCTCTTTCTCTCTCTCTAGCCATGGGTACTCTTTCTCCCTCTTTCATCCTTCTCTTTCATGATTGTTGATTTGATTTTTTTAGGGTTTAATGTGTTTATTTTGATATTCAGACTCTCGTGTTGAATCTGTGTTTTTTAGGTTTAATATTCAAATGTTTTAAGATTTTTTGGGTTACATGAATTTTGTTATTGCTAAATTAGTCTAGGTTTATGCGATTTGGGTGGACTGTTGGATGATTTTTGGTTTGATTACCTAGAGGTTTTTTTTTTTTCAAATATATAGTGGAGCTAAGGCTTTGTTCTTTAGCTGGAAAGTTATATGTAGGAATCATTTTTATGCATTTTACGCTTTTTATTTTCAGGTAAAACGTTTTGTATGATGTCTGGAAGAAATGAAAAAATCAAACGGTTTTTGTTTTTGCGTTGGATTATTTTTCTAAATAAGTATTTGTGGCTCAACACAAGAGGTCCTTTAGATAAGATTTGTGTAACGAAACAAACGGAGCCTTAGAACACATGGGTAGCTGATTGCAGCATTTTTTGAACTTAAGCCTTTGAACAGAAAACCTTCTCTTCGTTTTTGTTTTTTGGGTTTTATTTTTCTTCAGGCTTTTGGAAGAAATAAGAGTAACTGAGATGCCCCAAAAATGACTTGTGCTTTTATTTTGTGTGTAATGTTCCAACACAAGAACTTGATTGAAAGGAACCTTGTAGAACATAGACCTTAATATGCTGTGACAGTGCTTTGAATTACATTGGGGTATTAATGGAGGTTCCATTGTATTTGGAGTAGTAGTAAGTTGTGGTGTATTTGGTTTAATAGGGGCTTACAAATACGTGTCCGAATTATGGAGGAAGAAGCAATCAGACGTGATGAGGTTCCTGCAGAGGGTTAGGTGTTGGGAGTACCGTCAACATCCGTCCATTGTTCGTGTTACACGGCCTACTCGTCCTGACAAGGCTCGCAGATTGGGCTACAAGGCTAAGCAGGTAACAAGTGGTTGTATAGTTGCAATGCTTCAGCACTTTCAGAATTGCTTTATATACTAGTATGATTGAGAGAACTGGTGTCCACTGATTTATATGGCACTGTATAAGGATATAAATATGCATTGCATTGTTAGATGACATTTTTAATGTATATGCCAATTCATTGACAGCACTAATTTGGTAAAGAATTTACATTGATAGAATGCAGTGTCTGATTGCTTAGAAGGCAATATTTATTTTATATTTTTTTATGAAATCTTCCGTGTGTAAAATTGTAAGACTAGATTCACTTGGCTGCAAAAGGTGGCCATTTAAAGGGTACCCTGATATTATTTTGAAATAGGTCAATTGTTAAATAAATTCTGTGCCTATTCCAATTTCATTTTGTCAGTAGTTCTATCTTAAAATATATCAATTAGTTGACGTGGGCAATTGTCTAATGGTGTTCTTTCACAAACCGTATCCTGTTTACACTTTATATGGTGAAGTACAATCAGGATGTATATGTGATTATTGATTAGTATTAGACTTTTAAAAACACTTGTTCATTTCCTTTCCTTTTATGTATTTGTTTATTTTGGGGCTAGGTAGGATTGGTCATGTTATTGCAAGTATGATATTTTATGGTAAAAGAAACCAAGTCCTGCTGGTTAAGCAGTGTCTTGATGCATTTGTGCTTCTCATTAGAGGGCTGTTTATACATGATGATAAGATGCTCCCTGAGACCAGCTACATTAAACCAAATAATCGATCATCTGACCAAGATGGTTGTCTCAAATCTTGAACCTTGCTTTTGTCTTGATCTGATACAGTTTTTTTTTCATCTATACACCCTTATTTATTTTGAAATAGGTCAAAATGTCATATATATTCAATGGTTACTGCATTTTCACATTATTAGTAGTGTTGCACACGTTAATCTCCACCTGCATCAATAGGTGGTGTGGCCTTTTGTCATTATGTTGTGCTTTATAAACTGCATAAATTTTACGCAATCAAGTACCATTGGGAGATTTTCTTTGCTTTATTTATTTATTTGTGTTGGGGGTGAGGGCTGGGACATGTTTATGCAAAATTTATGATGATTTGCAGTGAAAGAAACAAAGCCTTGCTGGTTAAGTGGTGTCTTGATGCATGTGCACTTCTCATCATGGGGTTGTTTATGCATGATGATAAGGCACGTCCTGAGACCAGCTGCATTAAATCAAACAACCTATCATTTTACCAAGCAGGTTCTCTGTAATCTTGAACCATGCTTTTGTTTCGATTTGATTCATTCTTTTTAGACCTCAGCCAGCCTTCATGTTCTTGTCTCTGTTTTATTTATTCACACTCATACAATGTGGTGTTTTACTCAAGGATGAGGACTATGATTTTTTATGTAATTGTATTTTAATGTGTTATTCACTTAGCTGCATGAGGAATGTAGTCAGGTGCAGCTGGCTTGAGTTTGCTGCCAAATTTTATTGCACTGATATGCATCATAAATTTTCTTTACTCTTTTTCTTGTGTTTGTGTGATTAAGAAGACTTCCATTTACTTGGTAGCTATCTCTAGCTGCTCACACATGCTTTTTGACAAGCTTTCAAATCTATGATGATTTTGCAGTAAAAGAATTGGAAAATCACTGGTCAATGGTGTCTTGATTGTATGTTTCATTAATTGGGGGATTTTTGCAAAAGATAATTAACAATAAACCATCTAAGCAGTTTCTCTCTTATTTAATTCTCACTTTTGTTTCTTTCTTGTCCAAATTTCTTTAGTTTCTTGTCTCTATTACATTCCCATTTTGAAGAAATAGGAATTTTTTTCAAGCATCTCATCCTTGTTGATTTTGAGATATTTTACTTTGGGTTTATCTGTTTT
Source organism: Vitis vinifera (assembly GCF_030704535.1). NCBI lineage: Eukaryota > Viridiplantae > Streptophyta > Magnoliopsida > Vitales > Vitaceae > Vitis > Vitis vinifera. The sequence continues at coordinate 5,643,312 of NC_081806.1, read as the reverse complement.
CCCACCTCATCATTCTATATGTATTAAATTACTCAACTTACACTATACTGCATCCTTGATATTGTTAGAATCTAATCACTCTCTCGATCCAGTTCTGCTGCTTGTAATCTATAAGCCTGGAATTGGTTGCTATATCTACACAAATGACACTCTGGATGTACTGTTTTCAGGGTTATGTGATTTATCGTGTTCGTGTTAGACGTGGTGGTCGGAAGAGGCCTGTGCCCAAGGGAATTGTTTATGGTAAGCCCACAAACCAAGGTGTTACCCAACTGAAATTCCAGCGCAGCAAGAGGTCAGTTGCAGAGGAACGTGCTGGGCGAAAGTTGGGAGGTCTTAAGGTTCTCAACTCGTACTGGATCAATGAGGTTTGTAGTGTGATTCCATTCAATGATATGATTTGTCCTATCCAGTTGTAATGTTTTGCTTTCTATATTGTTTTACACACTACTGCCATTAATGATAAAACGTTTCTGTTGATGCAGGATTCAACTTACAAGTACTATGAGATAATCCTTGTTGATGCTGCTCACAACACCATCCGAAATGACCCAAGAATCAATTGGATATGCAAACCTGTGCACAAGCACAGGGAGCTTCGTGGACTCACATCTGCGGGGAAGAAATACAGGGGTCTACGTGGAAAGGGGCACCGGCACCACAAGGCACGGCCTTCTCGCAGGGCAACCTGGAAGAGAAACAACACCCTCTCTCTCCGCCGCTACCGCTGATCTTTTCGGCACATTGCTTGGTACTTTTTTTTGTTTACTGTTATCTGGATTTTTAGACATCTCATATCTGGATTTTTAGACATCTCATTTTGAATTTGAAATTTTGGAGATATACCTGAGAGTATTGTTTCAAAAGATTTATTTGATTTAACGTGACATGTTGAGTAGCTTTAAAATTTTCATTAACTTATCTTTGAGGTGGGCTAGCTTTTTTCTTGATTAGCATTATATTTTTGGCCCAATTCTGGATTTCTGATTGCATTATCATTAACCATGAAAATTTTCAGCCGCTTGATGGTATTCCAGAGGTGCCTATGGTTTTAGTTTGATACGGGTGGATTTCATTTTCCAAACATCTGTGAAATTCTTGCCAAACATGCTACGGTATTCTATAAGAATAGTTCTCATCCTATAGGGTCGAGATTACTATAAAAAGTAAGGTTAAAAGGTATATTTTGTAGAAAGGTCATACTTGCCCATGTTATGTACCCCTCCCTCTTACACACTTCAAAAAAGATTGGAGACATCCACATGAGCATGGGTTATTACTCCCATATCAGGTTCTTCCTCGTCCTCCCATGGGTTACTATGGGGTAGGGTTTTCAGGTTTGTGCACATTTACGCCTCACATTCAGCCACTAACGATTTAGGTCTGAGGGTGTATGGTGTGGATGCATTCAACTATCCTGCTATTCTATATAGAAAAAGAAAAACAAAGAAACACCCAACACCCAACACACAAAATATCTATGTATAAGGTATTGATCTTCAAAAGGTTCAGCCATCCGTTTTTATGTCTTGAGTCTTTGAGAAATACTTCTATGATTATATTATGTGAGTTTTGTTAAGATCGTCATGTACCTCTCTGAAACTACGAACTTCACAACCCAAGTAGCAATTTCTTTCTAGATGGTATGTACTATTAAAAATCTGACCCACTTAAATAATAATACATACAAATTTGAATAGTACAATCCGAATGATTAAGTTTCGTTATTCGAAACTAGATAGATGGATGTTCTACACGAACGAACACAAGATAAAATAACAAGGGAATTTTCATCTACAAATCTTATTGGCTTAAACACCAAAATGGATAGGGTAATAAGAAATAAGGCTTATTTAACTAATTAATCAAATACCAAATTTGCCCCACCTCATGTTCTAGTTTGACCTTCTAACAATCCTTGATTGAATCGTCACTCTTTGGATCCTTCCATGAAAGTTTAGGACCAATTACCTGCAATTACACTAAAAATAAATATATTTTTATAATTTATTTTATTAAAAAGTAATTTTTTATTATTATATATGTATTAAAAATGGGAAAATAAAAAATTTAATTGAAGTATTTTTAAAAATTAATTTTATATATAATGGGAGTGGGTAAGAGAGGACAAGACAATGTTTGAACCCCTTACTTTGATCAAATTTATTTATCCGAAACAATTATTTATTTAATTTTAAAATTTATTTTTGACTTAGAGTTGACAGCAATTTTAATTTTTTTTAATAAAAATAAAAAAGGAAATATACCTCAATTGGTACAAATCGTGTAGGATCTCAAATAATTCCAAAATTAATGGCCCATAGGATGGGAAGGGAGGATCTAGGTTACCCAATTGAAAGGTGTTAGCTACCTAACTGAGCTTGAAACATGTTGGTCTCTCCTAAGTGGAAATCATTTTGATTATTGGTTAATTTATCAATGGACACGTATCAAATAAAAATAACAAATTAATATTTTCTGCTTGTGGGATTTGACATGATGAACAAACTAAGTGCAAACATGAATAACCAAGTGGTAGATTAGACAGTTCGGTGCTAGTGGTGATTGTCATATGCCAAATAATTAACTTCCTATACTGTACCACTTATTTTGTAAACCAAATGACATTTCTTTCATTTTTATTGCTGCTCTAAAAATGATGATAAGTAAACTATTTTCGTAGTACCAAGCTTCACCCCGACGATAATCCATTTAAAAGAAAAAACCTTTGAACTAGATTCATCTAAACAAAATTTTCAAATTAGCATCTTTTTAACCATGTAGACATCCCAATAGTTATAAAAAAAAGAGTAGTTAATAATCACGATTTTAATTTTTCTTTTTTAAATGAATAAAACCATAGTCACTAATTATAATTTTGAATTTAAATTGTTAAAAATAAATAATTGAGTGCTATTTTTTAAATTATATTAATTAAAAACAGCAAAACTTTTCAAAAATAAATAAAAACATTGTAAAAACACTAAAAATCCAAAAATATTAAATTTTTTTAAAAGTAATCTCATAAATGCATATATACATATAACCAAAATTGAAAGGCGGTTTTAAAGAAATAAACAATTTGAAAGAAAATAAGCAAAATTGCCTTCAATAACAAAGAACTTTTAATTCAAATGATGAAACAAAATTTCACATATAATTTTTGGTATTGGATTAAAAATGTGTTTAACAATAATTTTATAAAACGATTATAATATTTTTAATATTTTAATAATAAAAATTTTCAAATGTTAAAAAAATTAAAAACACTTTTTAAAATTACTATCGAACATACTTTAAGTTATTTAATGTTTAAGTTATTTATAGACAAAAGACTTTTACCTTTAATTAATTTTTTAATTAATTGAATTTTAGATAAAGGTGGATGAGGTATTTTGTATTCCTCTTCTTTTCTGTTTTTACCTTTTGTCACCACCTGTTGTAAATTTATCCACTTTGGCTTGGCCTTAAGAGCACCTTTGTTCTTTATATATAATATATATTTATGTTTTTACCTATCAAAAATGTCATTGCTTAGGCAAAAATTGTAATAACTTAGAATCCAAAGAAGCCGAGCTCGCTAGCTCTCTCCTTCTCAAATGTTTCAAAGTACTGATAAATTATGGTAACTGCAAGAAGAATTCCTGTGCCCGAGCCAATTGCCCCCATAAAATCAGCCAACACTGTCAGTGCACCGATGCACATACCCCCGAAGGCTGCTGCAGTGGGTATGTAGCGATTGAGTTCTTTCTGCAAGTTAGCCTCCCGGTGCCCAGGCATCACCATTTGTTGCTCCTGAAAAATCATCAAGAATTCATCTGATGGCCACCATAATCAATCCTTATAATCTACATGCATAATGTTAAACAAATAGTTTTCCTTTATGAACCGTGAAAATAATACACAGTAACTCAATTGTTTGGTAAGTTAATAAAATGTCAAATCAGTCTCGAAGACACAGCCTGAATGGCAGGACCAAGTTTGCCAGATAGTTAAGACTCTATTGCTTAATGAAGCACTACTACTGATGCATATAACCTGCTAAGTGAAGTGTTTATCCAACACAGTTTAGAAACTAAACTGAAAGAATTCTCTATTTACTTCAATCAAGGTCTGGTTTCTCACATGGGGTTCGGTTCTTCACAGACCACAATTTTTGTTTTAAACTGTGATCTTAATTCATGACCCACAAGCCAATTATGCAATGATTTCCCTATTGAATATATTAATATTTAAAAACATCTTAAGAAATAATTAATATTCATGTAGTTGATAATATTTCAGATTCTCTTTATATTATTTTGAGGACCACCTGATTCTTCTAGATTATATTCCAAATATATATACAATACATACCAATAAGGTAGGGTTCACATTATAGGATTTACAGACAATATCATATAATTCAGGAAGCCCAAAGAACTAATATCTTAGATAAGCAAGCAATATGTCCAAATGTGATCCAGAGAAGAAAAAATAGTAGACTGGGTTTGGCTAGAGCAGAAGAACAAACAACAAAGGCCTCTCAATTGCCTAACTCCCCCCAATCAACTAATAAGCTCTATAAAATTATTACCATCCACTCCCAGCAAATCCCTTGACCAAACAAACAATGTTTTTAGGGAAGACTCTTTCAAAACCTAAACAGATTGCAACATAAATCATCATAATTGCCCATCTTGTAAGCTAGCTATTACATGGATCTGGCATATTTAGCCTCGCCTCAGACTAACACTATTTGTTATTTTGACTAGGTCCAGAATTGCATAACCTGGACCCAACCAATCAACCCATTTATATTAAAACATCAAGTATGATGCATCCATGCAGGCAAGTAATAGACTACTAGTGATTAGTTATTTACAATGCCTAGCATGTCCCAAAGCCAAAGGATCTATGGTTCCCATACCTGAAATCTGTTAGAAAAAAAGACTGGGCCCATTCAAGGATGAAAATATCGATAACTTGATTTTACGTATATATTGGATATATCGGAGAAATATCGACGGATATTTTGGAAAAAAAATTTGGTAAGCAAAAAATTGATCAAAACTCATGGAAATGTAAAAAAACCTCGTAGTAATGTAACTAGAAGTATAATAGACGATTTAAAGTTGTTTTATTGAAGAATTTGATATATATATATATAATATGATTTGCGATATCAGACATAATTATATTATGTCGGTTGTACTTGTACACTCATTTTGAAGCTTTATGAAAAACGTATTCTAGTAAATATCAATAATTTATACATATTATCACATAGCTTGAGGTTCAATTCTGACTGTTGGATCACATCCAGCTTCAATTTGGACCATCAGATGCACAGGGGTCATGATTTGTTTCCTTCAAAAGGCCACACCACTTCTCTCACTCGGGCATCAAGAAGCCCTTTTCTGAAGATGCCCTATGACAGAATCCCTAAAAAAGCCCTATTTTCCTCTACCACTCACAATCCTCGCAGGTACTAATCTAATCATGTTATTATTATTTTTTTTGCAACCCCCATTTGATTCCATAGAAAATCCATCCCCCATTCAATTTCTGGGAAAATTCATCCTCGTTTGATTTCCGAGAAAATCCACGCAAAACCCCCAAAGATAACAAAAAAAAATTGCTTTTCTTTTGCTCCCTGAGTTTTCTGGATCTGTTTTAGGGGTCTCTTTGCTGTTGTGCCATTGGATTTAAATTTCATGAACCCCAAATCCACGATTTTTGAGCCAGGCTGAAAAACATAACCTTTGCCTACAAATCATGATTAGATTTTGTATCCTGTGCATGGTAGGAAAATTTCTGTTTTTTTGCTGGAAAATCGCCGAAATAAACTGAAACAAAACGATTTTTCTCCAAAATTTTCCAACCGGAGGCAATTTTTTCAAAAAATCACCGAAATTTCTCCGATTTTTGGCGAAATTTACGGATATTTCTTCTGTCGACATTTTGCCCCCTCTTTTGTTTCGCCAGCCTCCAAAACACGAAATTTCGGCCAAAAAAACAAAAATTTTCATCCTTGGGCCTATTGAGCCCGATTACTCTGGACCCTGGGATAGGAGGCTAATCTCCCAAGGTAAATACATGAAAAAAATGGAACTATGGTAATTGATTTTAACACAAGTTAACAAGTCCCATATTGTTAAAAGATCCTTGGCCCCCAAAACAAAACCCTCATTTCAATAACAGCACAAAAGTAGGAAGGGGATGACAAAATTAAGACAAGTATAGTCCCAAAGAATTCATACCTTGAGCTGCTTAGCCACATCTCTAGCAGAGGATCCAGATACTTCAATCCAAGTCTTTGAGAAAAGTGCACAGGCAGCCAACATAAAGATTAGATAGAAGAGAGCATGAAAAGGATTGGCTGCCATATCGGCCAAGCTGCAACATATTGTCAAAGCGTGTTAATGGAGTACAATCATTTATTAAGCATTGGCTGAGAGAGCAGGGAAAGTAAACATAGCAAATAGACAACTCAACAAACAAAAATGCAAGGTATAACATAGACGATATAAAAAAAGTCAAAGATGATCATGTCACCTTGATGGTGCGGTTATATAATAAGCAAGACCACCAACAGGGATGTATTGACCGCCTGAATATTCAGATTCCTTCCACTTGCCCAAGAGATTTACAAGGAAATTTCCACTGTACCTCCTGTACAGCAACTGTAAGAAATAAAATTGTTAGTATAACACCAGAAGAAAATGACCCCAACCTGTGTATACAAGCTTAAAGCTCCAGTACCTGGGATATAAAGTATAGGTTGGTAACAAGAGCAGACTGTAGAATGATGGGCATGTTGGAGGTGTAGAACAGCTTGATAGGATATGAACCCTGCTGTCCACGAGCATTCTTTGACCGCACAGGCAAAACCACCCGGAATCCTTGGAAGTAGATAACAATAAGGAAGATCAAGACCGTTGCAAGCAAATTTGTCACATTTGGAAGGTTCTGCCGATAGAAAGCCTCCCGTAGAGCACGAACCTTATCTGTGCGAGTTATTAGCAGATGGAAGAGAGCAATAACAGCACCTTCAAATTCAGCTCCACGACCACTATTAATAGTGGTGGGGCTAAAAGCCTTCCAGATGATGTTTTCACTGCCAATTGATCAAAACAATTCATTAGCAATCACTACTTGACAGTAGAGTTAATGGTCCACCCAGAAAATGGGCCCACCATTCACCAGACACTGGCTGCTAGACAATAAAGCTTCTTCAAATATTCCATGTTCAAAATCATAAATTAATTAAAAAAAATCCCAGAAAAAGAAGCAGATGCTAACCAGATATTAGTTGCTATGAAAAGAGAAATTCCAGAGCCAAGGCCATATCCTTTCTGCAGAAGTTCATCTAAACATATCACAATGATACCAGCAAAGCAGAGTTGAACAATAATAAGGATGGCATTTCCAACTCCAAGTTGGCTAACACTGCCATACATTCCTGAGAGAACATATGCAACAGCTTCACCAACAGCTATCAGGATGCCCAGTAGCTTTTGTGCACCATTCCTGAGAGGCAGAGAAAATCAGATTGTTGTATATATATAGAACAGGTTACATAAGGAAATTAGACTAGCAAAAAAATTGAAATCTACTTCAGTTATTCCTGAAAACTGCAATTTGTGCAAGCACCAACAAAAGCACAAGCATCTAGAATAAATGTGAACATAGAATACATGCACAACGCTATAGTTAGCAGAAAAACAGTAGATCTACTAGAGGCCTTTCAATCTGTTAAAACATCAACTATGTAACAAATGTAGCAGGGAGAATAATATATCTGAATCACAAATAGTACAAGAAATGTATCACATCTGACCAAAAACCCAAATAGAACTTAGCCTAAAGGATACTTACAAGAGAGCACGATCCTCACGCACATTGTTGTCCACTTCAATAATCTTTGACCCAGCCAAGAGTTGCATCACCAGTCCAGAAGTCACAATTGGGGTGATCCCCAACTCCATCACAGTTCCACGGCTTGAGGCAAGAATAACACGCATCCAATAGAATGGATCAGCACCTGTTGTAGAGTGTATTCCATACAGTGGTAGCTGACTGCATACCAAAAAGATAAAGAGAGAGATCACAGTGTATATAACCTTCTCTCTAAATGGGATTTTCCGGTCAGCATTCTGAACTTCTGGCAGGAACGAGAGAAATGGCCTGACAAGATGAAGCACCCTAAATCCTCCTCCCATCTTGTTGAGCTTAAATTATACAGGTCCAACCTACACCAGCCATTCACCAAAAACATGAATAAATAAGTAATCAATACCAATATAATAGATGATGCAATCTTCCATTCA